>NW_015560618.1:170756-172889 GCF_001515605.1 Sinocyclocheilus anshuiensis | reverse complement strand
CCATATTTGACCCAAAGTTGGGTTGAAACAACCCAGCATTTTTTAGAGTGTATATATATATATATATATATTATATATTTTTTTACTGTACAATATACAATAGTCTTTATTTGTATGTTTAGAGTCAAAACATGGGTTGTTTGGGACAGAGACAATATCACAACTAAAAAGAGGTTTAAATCCACTTTGCAGTCCAAGTCAAAGTAAAAAAAACAAGAAAACTTGCATGTCATGTGGCCATTAACTGACATCAGAGAACCATGAACGTGCAAATGTGACATTAAATTATTTTAATATTAACTTCAAGTAAGTATTTTATATCTAAGGAGTTTGGCTGACAAAAAAGTTTGGGAACCCCTGTGCTAAGGTAATAAATAGAAAATAAGTATTTAAGATGCTCTCTAGGATGAACTTCATGTTTGACATCATTCTGGTTTGGAATGTTCACTTTTGAGATTTGAACAATAAAATGAACCCCACCCTTACGGAAGTAAAATGTTGCAAATGATGGAAGTTGCAAATGCCATTTCAACAGAAACACTAGAACTACAAGAAGTCAGATTAGCTCCTTGAGGTTTATACACGTTTTGTTGGCAGGTAAAATATGTATTAATAGTGTGCTGCCTGAATAAAATCTGTAATACCACTTTATTTAAACCAGACTGTAAAAAATGCATTGCTTTTTGCAGGCCGTCTGATGTAATTGCATTTCCATATACATCCAGCCACCTTAACATTGTCTGCTCATAATTCCTTAAACATTCTCTAATCAACATATCCCCGTGTCTAACAAAATGTTAAATCCCAGTAGAGTCTATTTACTTCATGTGTTTTTCTTTGCTAATAAATCTACCAAGGTGGAATTATATCCACAGAGTACAGTAAATTGAGTATGATGACATACTAATGTTAGCGTCTTCTCATACTTGCTCTTTTGCCCATTAGCTAGCCGGGGAATGGTCCAATAGAGAGATGCACCAGGTAGTTTAATATTCTACAAGTCGATGAAAACTCTTTTTTGGTAATCCAATTTCTTTGCATGTAAGAGGAGAGTATCGTTTTTTTTTTTTTTTTTTCCAGAAATCTGTTGTTTTTTTATAGTGTTACACAGTCTTCACTTAATGCACCCAAGGTGATGCTAAATAGTATATAACTCTGGATCTTCAAGATTCAAAAGGCTCAGAAGTGATCAATTTAGTGAATTCAGTTGCATGCAAAGCTCCACAGGGTGCATCCTCTTGCAAAGAAGTTATGTCGAAAATTGTTCTTTTAACTAATTTGAGAGCACCTAAAATGTATTGAGGGCAAGGGCAATAACTGGGACAGATATAATTGTGTCTGCTCTTCTGCAGGTGGCTCTCTTTAAGGCATCACCCTATTTTAGCACCTTACATGACCACTAAGGTTTTGGACACTGCGCATAGAAAAAAAAAAGCTCTAACTTACAACCAAATGACAGCACACAAGAGCTACAGAGCAATAGCTCTTATTAAAACATAATTAAAAATGCTCGTATTAAAACATAAACAGTAGGATCACAACTCCTTTTTGTAACCTGACTCCTTTAGTAACCTGACTCCAACACCTGTGCTGTGATGTTTTTCTATTTTATTGTCTGAATTAAAATTTATTCTGATGTTTTTTAGGTGTATAAAGTCAGCAGTTTGAAGTACTATATATATATATATATATATATATACACATTTGTCATGTGTTATGTGGTGCAATCAACATGCTGAAACATGCTGAAACATGCAAGAGAGAGAGAAAAAAAATTATATCATAGAGATTACATTCACAGACCCTCATGACTGTGTTTCTTAAATTATCAGACCTTTTTATAAAAAGTCAAGGTTTGTTCAGGTTGTAAAAATTCCATATAGTGCAACTCCACAAACAATGTAATGATATTTATAAATATAATAATTCATGATATTTGTACAAAAAATGGACATTGAATATATTTACAATTCTCTTAAAATTGTGTATTTATTTAAGGTTTAGATATGCTTGAGGGATACTCCATATGACATAAATGTTAACTTTTGTAGATGTTTATGCTGGACACTCTTGTTTGTCATTGACGCAGTACACACTGTATTTTCAGCGCTACATCAGTTTGTTTATTTTATT
>NW_015560618.1:156233-170284 GCF_001515605.1 Sinocyclocheilus anshuiensis | reverse complement strand
AATTGGTGTGTTACAGTTGGTTTCTTCAGAAGATATTCAGCTCAACTTTCCTATTGTCATTTACTGACTGATTTCTGAAACAAGAGGGATGAGTTGAGAATACAGGATTTGATTGCATTTATTGTAGTATAAATATTGCACATCAAGTTTCACAATGCAGTGGAAGCTGCACTCCTATTCAGTCTATCAAGTAATTACACATCCAGTTCTTCAGCCTTCTTTAGTAAAAATAAGCCCGGCTGAAGAGGCAATGCCCAGCATGCCTTTCCCTTGATTAATTGCTTTGTGAATGTGTTGGTCTGTGCCACGTACACTCCCAGAAGTCCCTGGGTGTTTGAACACTGTAGTTACTATATCATATAATTATGACTTTGCCATCAATCACATTTTCATACTAATGCATCATTAACCCAACAAATAGCTCCCATATGTTCATCCGAACCCACTTCTCTGGTCCAAATACTGTGTGCCTGCCACATGATTTTCCACAGAGTTGTGAGTGTACCATGCACCACATGGTTCTTTCACCTCATAGGGTACATCTTGTTTCACATCCCTAATGAGTCGGGTCATGTTTGCTAGTTATTGATAATTCGGTACAAATGTGCTCTTCTGAGAGCCATACGGATGTGTCAAGACTTCCCTCCGTTCCTGGGCTTTTCAAACGCACCACATTGCTTTTGCAAACAAAGCTTCATACGTCTCTGTTACCAGGGTCTGCAATCTACTCTGACAGCCGCCGGCTCCCTACCCCCGTTCCAGCTTTTTTCTTGGACGCTGACAATTTTATGTTTTTCTGCTCGCTCGTAACTCCAGGTCTCAACTTCAAGATGAAATCCCCTTGTAGCACATTAACCTCTCCTAACCTTCTTACTTAGCATCATGCTGATTTCCGTCGACAAGCAATGGGCAATTTTATGCCTTTCACAGCCAATTGACTATATGATCCAGGGGAGAGGTGAGCCGCTAAAAACTTTTGTTATTTCACGTTTCTCATTAGACTCTTCATGGGTCAGTGTTGAACATGGAGCTTTGCTAATGACATGGAAGGAACTGCATCTGCAATTACGGCTCTCATTATTGTAATCATCTTTATTTATGACTCCCTGTTTAGAGTATGGTTGGGCCCAAATGGAGCATAAAGAGGTGTTGGGATGATAATGAGTTCGTTGTGAAGATGATGAGGATGATGACGGCATAATTCTCCAATGCTATAGTGACTATAGATTGCTTTTGGCCCATGTGTGAGGCAGCTGGCACCTCATTTCATGGTAGAGGGCCGTGTGGTATCATATTACAGACGGTAACTGAGGGGTGTATTAACAGTCTTTTTTTCTGTTGGTTAAATTATTGACATATTAGTGAGAAATTAGAGCTTGTTCAGATATATTAATAGACCTACAGATCATTTAACCCATTAATGCCCATATTTTCCCACACAAATATCATTTAGAATGCAAAACAACATTAGGCTTTATATAGGAACTTCCATAGAAAGCTTTTTACAAACCATAAAAAATCTGGCATAGCCTTTAGCAACTTTAATTGCCCACGGGCTTAAATGGGTTAAATATCATCTTCATTTTTCAGGTTTAGAAAGACTTAAGAACACTCCCGATATTCTAAAATGAACCAAGACAAACAACCCAACGCATAATCCTCCAAAAAGGCCATCCAAAAAGAAAGACCAGACACACAAATTAGGATATTTTGCAATGGAAAATTAATCTCCCATCACTGTGGAATAACATAAAATTTGGCTGCATGTGTAGGAATCTTGTATGTTATTTTTCTAGTTGAAAGGACTAGCAATCCAACATATTCTTCCAAAATGCCACTCTTCCGGCTTTAGGTATATAATGGTCAAATCTGATCAACTTTCCAAGTTTATATATATATAACAGACTTTTAACTCTGAGTTTATAAATGGCTGAGCCAATAACATGATTAACTGCAGAAATTATGTTTGACTTTTTGCTTAGGATGATATTCCCTAATATAACCAATTCTATGAACCATAGCTGCACCTATAAATAGTTTGAGACAGATGGTGTGAAATCTTCGATATGTTGTGCCACTTCCCTTGAGACACTTTCTGAAAGCATTCATAAAGAAGACATACAAGGTGTAAAAAAGAAGACGCAGATACATTCACCTCCACGTTAGTCTTCATTGGACAGATGACTTTGCCTCTCAGCCAGAACACTGGAACATGCATGGCTAAACCTCTGATGCATGAGTTAAAGCCATAACATTTCGTTAACAGGGCAGATTGAATTAATACCCATCCGAGGACCACTCCAGATGGCTTCTGCCTCTCTCACAGCCTCTCATTGTGTAGGAAAATAAACATCCGTAAATCACCTTGATGGGAGTTCCTACAATCAACGGCGCTGAAGTCATGGTCCGAATCACGCCTTCTCAGAGGACCTGCTGATTTTGTGTGGAATACTGTGCGCTGTAAAAAGTAATCGCCTGACACAACATAACGTAGCTGTTTGAGACGGATGTGGTCTCATGTTCTTTCTGAGCTGATGTTTTTGGCTACAAATGTTTTATTCTGCCAAGGCCACAAAGTAGCAACACCTCTGCTCGCATACCTGCTTACAATGTCTATTTGTATCTTCGGGAACTATTACAGGCATGTTCTAACACTCCAGAGAGGAAGCGTCTTGCTTTTGGAGTCTTGTCTCGCTTGGCCAACGTATTACAACAGCCACATAAAGGAGTGTTTTTATTGGAAAATAGGTGCTGCCCAATACCCTTTTATGCCAAACTAAATCCATATGAATAGATGGCCTTAAGTAGAGGCTGGTTACAATTGCAGTAAATAGAACTTTTTGTGGATATTTTACAAAAACATTAATTACATTCATGTTTCTGCCATGTCAAATATGGAGAAGTGACTCATGGGAGTGTTTTGGTTGCACGCACAATTGGAAAAAAGATGAAAGAGTTCTTTCTGATTGATTTATTTTAAAACATTAAACTTGTTAACAGAGGCTACCAGAAATTCATATAGGGAAATTCTCGTTTACTTGGATTCTTTCTTTCAAAATCTAGCTTAAATGTTTCAACTTCTTTGTACTCTTTACGTTCATGTTGGTATCAGATTTTTCAAGAACTTTTGTACCATTTTCAAGAAGTTTAAATGTAAATGTTTTTATTCATGTGGTATAACCATCAAGTAAAATTAATAACATACTTTTCCAATACCTTGATATTTACAAATATCAGTATCAGTTTTGGAGAAGTCACACCACATGACATTTTACAACCTGATCTAACAAAGACTTATTGACCTTGACACGCATCTGCAGGGGTACTTTATATAATTTCCAGTTTTTTTTTGTTTTGTATATGATTTTTTTGCATGTTGTAAGGTAATAGCATTGTTGTAATCCTAGACCCATCCTGAATGGCCAAGTGAATGATTTGGTTAGAGGTAAACAGGAGGTTACTTTGGCTCTTTATGTGCTCTCTGGTCATAGCCTATTAACCCACAGGCCCTCAGCTCTGTTCACATGCTACCCGAACGTTCTACACTAACAAGAAGTGATCGGACATCGCTGTAAATCACATCTTATGGAAAAACAAGAGCATTGGTTTTCATATATTGCAGTAAAAGGAGTTTCAGTATTGTATTATGAAATAACAGGAGGGTCAAGAGGTAAGTCTAGCCCTTTGTCTGAATATGTGAACATATGTACTTCCTGCTACACAGTATGCAAGAAACATTATGTATAATGAGAACAATGTCTGTACAGTAGGAGAACAATATCCAGATGACCTACTGCATCTGATGGAAAGTGTAAACCCATTGGACACTTTGCTATTCCTCGAGGGTAGTGAAGCTGAAAAGATGTCAAATTCAAAAAGATGAGAAAAACAAATTGTGGACAACCTTGAGCTTCTGCTAGGTATGAAGTTGCTCTTTGTAACAATACCTACATATTATACTTTGCGTTGTGACCTTTTGCTCAGTGCAGCAGTGCAAGTTCTACAGCGCCCAGATCATGCAAGTATTTGGACACAGCCTAGGTGTTTTAAAGCAGATCCAGCCTCCATTGTCTTCTCAACTGTCTGGAAAGGTGAATCATTTACATAAAGTGAAGATCCAAGGAGCATTCAAAGATTTTTTCATCAGTCTGGAGTTCTGTTAAAGGCAAAGCTTTGTCTCTGGAAGATTTTACTTTGATTATGAGAGCTGTCAGTTAGACAGACAACCTTCCCAGTGGGAACATGTACTCTTGCTGGTTTCAGGGTCACGTGCTCATGAAGGTGGAGCCCAACAATACAACCGCAAGCTCTTTCATTTACTAGCGGGGGGCAAAATACCAAAATGAGCATTTGTGTTTTTAAATGAATGGACACAATGAATCACACACGATGGTGGTTTGACGGTTATGGTTGTGACCCAAGCACAGTTGGTCAGAGCTTGGTGATTCAAGTTTAAGTGAAGTTCTCATAAAATTGAAATATTTGTGGCATATTTCCATACCAAGGATATTTTGTTCTAAGAGGTGGTCTGTTTTACCCATATTGATCATAGAATTGCTTACCATGATGGTGAGGTCAGATTCACCCAGTGTACGGTGGTTCATAATCAATCTCATGTGCTCCAGTCAGCTGTAAGAATGGCCCGTTCTGTCTGGATCTGTTGTGATTGTCTTTCAATATGTTTAGAATCCCTCTGCTTCTCCTGTGTGTCTTGTATTCCTCAAGTCTCCGTAAATAATGCTTAATTGAAACTGTCCAGCTGTCAGAATGATTACACGCTTTAGTTTGCCATTTGGCGGCAAGAGACAGAAGTCTATGCGTGCTAGGTTAAACAGTACAAGTTTGTGGGGAATTTTTCACTTTCCAAGCCAACATAATCATGCCACTGGAAAAAAGGGTGAGCAGCTTACTGAAAACCTAGACGTACACCTGTGTAGTGCACTACAGCCATGTAAGCGGGTGTGCAGATGCTCTTATCAGCCTTGATAAACAAATATTGAAACATTTCTAAGGTCAGGGAGGAGTGGTGGTTTTTAACTAATCCATACTTGGAAAGAGAGAATGGGCTGCTAAAAGACTGCTAGCTCTAGCATGCAAAATCACAAAGCCTTTTTGCATTGAGCCAACACAGATGCGGTACAGTGGGACAACTTTATGAAAGACTAAATAAAACATTTTGCTAGTACAAAAGCAGCCTGTTTCTGGAGCCTTTCTTTGGAATTGGATCTGTGGACTGTTGAACTAAACAACTCCGCTTTCTATTATTTTATTGATTTATTGCTACTATAAAAACATTCAAATTGTGCACATTTTGTCACCGAGCACAAGAACTTGCTGAACTTAAAATATTTATCTTTTATGTTTTTTTCCAAACCTAAAGCAGTTTCAATTTTGATGAATATTATTTAGATTTAGTTGAAGCATCTTAGTTTATTTTTTTAAACAATAGATGTATATTCCTAGAGTTAGAGTTTGTAAAAATGAATAAATAAATACATTTGAAATAAGCCACAGATTTACCAAATAATTTGGGCTATCTAGCTGCGAGGATGTTGATTTTGCAGGGTGTTGGTGTTCCCAGCATGCACTTGGGTATAAATAAATAACATGGTTGCAGTGTTGGCCCTTTTGCCAGTATTACTGTGACTGTTGTGTTTCATGTAAGTGTTGAGATCTGTGTAGTGATGTGGTTTTCCATAAACCAGTAGTGGAAACGCAAAAGATATTTTGAAAATGCAAAGTCTATAAAGCTAAAGGAATAGTTCACCCAAAAAGGAGCAATTGCTCTTAATTTACTCACCTTAAGCTGAAACTGTGGTCCTTGGTGATTCACGGCTACCATCACTTTGAGCATATACAGGCAACACAAAATTAATACCCATGGCTCCTGAAGATAAACTGTTGTCTTATGAGGTGAATCGATTAGTCTGTGCAAGAAACTGAACATTAATTACAACATTATTATCTGCAATCCATAGCCTCAGGCAAATGGTCCAGAGTGATGTCTGGTTTGCGAACAAATCGTTCTTTTGAACAGGTTCTTTTTATGGCGCTTTTCTACTGCGTGGTACGACTCGGCTAGGCACGGCTCAGTACGGCACGGCACGGCTCGGCTCGGTTTGCGTTTCCACTGCAGTTCAGTACCGCTTTAGAGTGGACGGGATTATTCACATGTTGTTATAGTTGCGCTGCCTCTATTGCCGCGACTCCTGAAAAACTTTTTTATTCCGCGTCGCCCCATCAAGCTCTCGCTGGATCCACTCCTCTGCTATCAACGAGAGGAATGTCTGTACTTCCTCAACAGACAACGAAACAGCCACTTTTTGGTTGTTTAAAAAGGTGCGCTTGTTCAAAACAGATGCGTTCGATCCTTCGCTGGCTGTGCTGATTTAAATCTAGCGGTTCTGTTGTGTTTGTGTCGCAAGTTCAGTGACGCAGGTAGTGACCAGGTACTGTACCCACTGGAAACCCCCCCAAAAGTGAACCGTACCATGCCGTACCATGCAGTGGAAAAGCTCCATTAGTGAACTGGATGAACCAGCTCACCAAATCGAATTGAACCGAGCCAAAACAGACTGAAAGGGTACCGCCCCAGTGACAGCTTTTGTACCTTTTTTCTCAATATTTACATGAAACAAGAGTTCTGGTAACTACAGTATGGCTCTAAGTATCTGAGGTTTGGCAATAAGGTGTACAACCTCTGTGCTGCATGTCCAGAGAAAGGTGTGGCCCTCTGGACACTGTTTAGAGTACACTTATTTAGCCTTCTGTATTTTGCACCATCTTGAATATCTTATGCTAAAAATATGTTTGAAACAGCCACCATCAAATAACTTCATCCCTGCGTGATTAGATTTTGTAAACATGGAGTAGTTGACTTGATTTCACTGCTGACCACAAATGGTCGTTCTGTTGCTGAGAGACAGGCCTTAATTTAATGATGGCCAATGCCTGGCTATAGTTTTGGGCGAGTTTTGACATTGGGGATAAAGTGTGCTTTGTTTTTTTGTAGTTTCATTAACATTGTTCTTACATTGCTTCTGCTGCTGTATTTTGTGATAATCAGGAAAGCACAAATCTCATGTTCACCATGAATTATGGTAGCATATTTAACTCAATCAGTTATTTTAAACCCTTGTCCGCAGCTCTATTGGGCTTGCCATATTTTTGTTGGCATTTTCATTGTGTGCATGTGCGCGCATGAAGTATCCTGGTCTTTTTAACACACTCGGGCCTCGCTGTTCAGATAGCCCTTTAATAGCAATGACGTGAGCCCATGAAGGAACCTGACCTCTCGTAAAGCCACAAAGCCTGGGCTGTCTACCCATCCAGCTCCTCCACACAAAACCAGACAAATACTGTATCCATCTCTTCATCCAGATTTCTCTTTCTACACCGGCCTCTTTCTAGTCATTATAAATCAGTTAAAAATAAAAAAGACTAAATTGATTGACATTTGGATGAGCCATGACTGATAAACTCATTTCACATCCACCACAGATACATGGAAATTTTGAGTGGAAAATTACAGTACTCTCAGCTTTAAAGGCTGGATGTAATTTCGTTATTACAAAAGAGGTCATTGAATTTGATAGGTCAGCAGGTGGATTTTTAAAAAATAAAAGAAAGAAATAAAATAGATAGATAGATAGATAGATAGATAGATAATTGTATTTTACTTTTAAACTTTGAAGAGCAGTTTGACTGTGGTGATAATGTGCAACATACAGTATAGCCTTTCTGTGTCCAAATCAGCTATCACGGTACTAAGGCTTTCGTTCGTTCGTTCGTACTTTCTTCCTTTTTTCTTTCTTTTTCTTTCTTTCTTTCTTTTCATTCATTCATTCATTCATTACTAAAGTTATATTGTGCACTTGTGCCAACCAATCCCATAGTATTGAAAGATAGGCAACAAAACAGAAAAACAGACAAACCAATGTTGCCTATATGTTTGTCTGATAATAATGACAATATTTAGGATTAATGTAATTTATGAAATGATGACAACCATCTCCACGATATACATATAAAGGTACTGAAACAACAACATTATATATACCAAAACAGGTACTTCCCTTTCAATATTCAGGAAACCTGGATATATATTCGCCATATTACACCACATTACATGAATAAAAAAAATAAAAACTTAAAATCATTTTAAAAGACTGAGGAGATTAAGAATAATAATGTATCAGACATATCATAAAAGTGATCCTAATCATATGATTAGTTTAAGGCCAATTAAGGTCACAGTTAGGCTACATTAGGACATTAAAGTGACCTTTGTACTAATTCTGAAAAACACCAGAAGAAAGATGCCCAGGGACTCTGCTCACCTGCGTGAACATGCCATAGTTCTGCTGCAGGGAGGCACTGAGGACTGCAGATGCGGCCAGAGCTACAAACTGCAGCTTCAATGTAAGAAACCTAACACACGTGCTATAGGGATACAGGAAGGACAGCTGATCGTCCTTCCAGCGGCAAACCACATGTAACCATGTGTCATTATTCCATTTCAGTTTGTCAAATGTCTGTGAGACTTGTTCAGTTTATGCCTAAGACGTTTGCTGGGGAAAAAAAAAAAAAAAACAGTTGAAAGTGGGAGGATGTTTCTTTCCTTGCTTTTTTTATTTTAAATTTTTTTTACACAATGTATACATATGTTCATGCAGAGTTATGAAAGAGAGTGACTCTGCATTCTATAAGTGCCTGATATTTACAGGAGTCCAAACCAAATTGTGAGAGCAAGTTTGGTTGATGTGTACCATATGAACAGAACCACAATTGGTGGAAAGCAGCAGAGAAAGGCTAAAATCAGCTAAAATCCATGAAATTCATAAAATGCTGAATAGTTTAGAATAAAGACACAACACAACATACTGATATTTTTTTATCAATCTGACACAATTTCGATCAAAAACCCTGACATACTGCATCTAAAGCTTCATTTCATTCTGGCTTCACAGAAAGGTACAGGCAGGTATGTGTGGAGTTCTGTCCCTCATGCTGACCAGGCAACCATCCAATGTAACCCCAGGAACTCTCCCGTTACTCTTTAATTCCACTTTAATACACTGAGTGCTGGTGAAAATAAACTCCACTTCCTCTCCTGGCTTCTGCAGGAACAACTAAGGTCACCTTGAGCAAGCGTCTTCCTCTTAACTTCAATGTCAGCTCACCTTTCTAAATGCAATGTTTGGGAGGAATTGCCATGGGAATTGCTCTTTGTTAGTTTTAAACCTTAAAAAAACAGTTGCTTTGGATTGATTCTTTTGAGAGGTTGAATCGTGGATCACCTTGTATACCTGCAAATGTTAATGTTCTTCAAGAACACTAAGGCATTTAAATCACTGTAAAGCGTGGAGTTCAATGTCAGGAACAAATCTAAACTTGGATTGGAACTGTTCGGTACATAGAGCTACCTGGATGTGTTTCAGAGGTCTAATCCAGAGTTCAATCTTGTAGTCACAATTTATGAAAAAAAAAAAGAAACTGTAGTGCTCCACCTCACTTAAACCAAATTTAGAACACATATTTTCAATGGAAAATCCACGTCTTTAAGTGATTAATGTGAAGACATGAGCCACAACAGTGCACAAAGCAATATGCGTATAGAAATAATCTAGTAATACAGCATAATGTATATCATTATGTAGGAATTAGGGGCAGATAAAAATTCTTTACAATTACTTGTTTCTCAACATAAACAAAACTATTTCAAATTCAGTGCAGTGTCATGAGTTTGGCGATTATGAATGGAGTTGATTCATGACCGGCCAGCACACACTACTTATAAGCGTATAATTACAATAATATGGTGTGCCTTTTTTATATGCAGAAAATCTCCAAAACATAGTCAAAAGTTATCATGTGGCTAAGTGGTTCAGTGAACATGAATGGCTTTTTCAGACATGAGCCCATGTATTTGGGATCCAATGAGTCTCTGTTTCTATTTTTGTGAGCTCGTCTCTCAGCTCAGTGAATGCCATGGCCAGGTCATCATTGATTATCACTTTCTCAAACAAGTGGCCATATTTATTCTCCATGGCTTGGGCACTGGTAATCATATCCTGAAAGTCCTCCTCCTGTAAAAATGAATAAAAGGGCAATGCATGAGAATATACAACAGTAAGTCCCATTCCCAAATTTGACTGGCTGAGCAACATTCCAAAAGTGCTGATATTTATGGTGCATTCACATCTTATTGGAATTACTGTAATTATGAGTTGAGAAATCAGAGCTTTTCAAACATTCCGACTTTACAAATTGTAAATTATGAGTTTTACTAGGTTGTGTTTACAAGTTGGAATCTCATAGTGATTAGAATACCATTAGTATAACAGCACTGGAATGTTTTACTGTTTGTATCACTCCTCTTTTCTGAGTTGTAGAACAGAGTATTTGAGTGTTTACCATGCACAGAAATTAATCAGATGAGATAGGAATCAAATGAATGAGATTTTAAAAATCATAATTTTAATGGTAAAACTGTAAAAATGCTACACTAAAAAAACCTGTTAAATGGTTAATGGTAGTCTCCTTCCTTTATGGTGAAACAACTGTAATAGATCTAATAGGAGAGTTTACAAGTTTACAAGTTAAACTCATAATTTCCAGTAAAAAATCTGAAAATTGACATTCACAGAATTCTCTATGACACTTCATATTTGATGGTTTTTCATTGAAATAACGGTTTCTTCGTATGGCAAGTTATTTACATTAGGGTTTTAGGTACTTAATCTAGTGTTTATTGCACCTGTGTTTTGAAGGTGGTTGTCTGATTATGAAGGCAAAAAAGTATTTTAGTACATTAACAATATTTTAGCATATAAAAATTGTTAATGTACTAAAATATTTTTTTTTATTAATCTGTAAAACTTAAAATGCTACTACCGTATTTTAGAGTAAAGGTCTTGGCAACCACAGCTGCCGTTCTTGTACTGTAAATGTAAAAAAATTTTTTAACAGTGTATAATCCAAAATTCAATGAATACACTCTCAACTGAATCAGAGGTTGTTCCCTCTTTGCATAGCCTACTATACTGTATGTACACTGTGAAGGGATCAACAAGGCAAAATAATAATAATAAAAAAATAACGCTTTTAGCTTTTTTCACCATGACTGATATTCACAGTCTGCATGCCAGAGAAATAGGGTCCACTGCCTACAGATGATTCATTTAGGTCATTTAGGGATGCTTTGGAGTGTTTTGGTCAGCTTAATAAAAGAAATGGCTAAAGTTTAAGCTTTAATTTACATTCTTTACACTCTTAAGAAAAATGGTTCTAAACAGTTTCAGAAAAGGGTTCTTAGGCTTGTAACAATAGCAGAACCCGTTTTAGTGCTAAATAGAACCTTTTTTATAGGGTTCCATATAGAACCATGCTTTGAAAATGCCATATAGGACCTTATTGGTGTTATAAATAACCTTTTTAATGATAGTTTTTCATTAATATTAGTGTTAATATAATTAATAGTAGTATTATTTGCATATTAGTATTATTTGTATACATTATTTATTAATATTGTTTTTTACCCCTCTATCTGCCTGGTCTTATAATATCTTGAAGTGTCTATTAGGGTTTTCCATAAAATCAACAACAACAACGTGTCAATTAGGTACTTTTATTTTTTTTAATGATGTAAAATTGTAGCAAAAATGACAGTGTTCTAACAACACTTTTACCGCATAAACACATTTCATTACAACAAATACACAAAATAATGTTCTTTTTAGCAGCATCATATGACCCCTTCAATCATTATCTGTATTTTGGTGGGGTTGAATGGCAGTTTCTCTCTGCAGACGACGAGGTTGTAGGATGTGACATATCTGAAATACACAATTGAAACAACAACAATAACCACAACAGCAGCATGTTGTGTGAATTATGTGTTTATTAACATGCAAAATTGTCAGTGCTATTAACAGCAGATATTAGCTGAATACATTAATGAATGACAATTGACAACAACCAGACAGGCAAAGTTCAATCAACAGTATACAGGGGTAACGTAGGCAAGGCAGAATCATAACCTGAGTCCGTGCAAAGGGTCGAGGCAGGCGGCAGACAGAGAATAGAACAAATCCAATAGGCAGGCAAGGTCAAAGAGGCAGGCAGAGAACAATCAGACGGATATAAACAATCCAGGTAGGCAACAGGTAATCAAACGAGGTATATACGCTCAGAAATGTCAGCAGTACTCCCTCCCTGCGAGCGGCTCCTGACACGAGGAGGCAGACGACACCGGGATCTTCCACGGGGTCTCGGGGCTGGTTTATCCGGATGGATCCTATGAAAGTCATTGGTTAGAGAGGGATCTAGAATGTCCTCTGCATTGACCCAGGACCGCTCCTCCGGACCATACCCCTCCCAATCCACTAGATACTGGATTAACCTGCCCCGGCGACGAGAATTCAGGATCTCGTGAACTTGATACGCCTCCTCGCCGTCCACGATGATGGGAGGGGCTCCCTGGTCACCAGCCTCCTCCTGGTCCTCCGCTCCTCTCGAACCACCAGCGGGCTTAAGCAAAGACACATGAAAAGTGGGTGAGATACGATAATTGGAGGGTAAAGCCAACCGAAATGAGACAGGAGTTATTTGTCTGAGAATTTTGAATGGACCCACGTACCTGGGACTGACCTTCTTGCAAGGGAGCCGCAGGCGAAGATCACGGGTAGACAGCCAGACCCACTTACCTGGCTGATAGTTGGGATTGGCATGCCGACGACGATCAGCTTGCTCCCTTGTTCGCCGAACGGCCCGTTGAAGGTGGACATGTGCCTCATTCCAGGTCTCCTCGCTGCGTTGGAGCCATGAGTTAACAGCAGGTAAGTCTGAGGGCTCCCCGGACCATGGGAATAAGGGAGGTTGGAAACCCAGAACACATTGGAAAGGAGTGAGGCCTGTGGCTGGCTTGCGTAGGGAGTTCTGAGCATATTCGGCCCATAACAGATAACGACTCCAGTCCACCTGATTTCGGTGGCAGTATGAGTGGAGAAAACGGGTGAGCTCTTGATTCAAATGTTCCACCTGGCCATTGGACTGAGGGTGATAACCGGAGGTGAGGCTGACATTGATATTCAGTTTTTGACAGAAGGCCAATCAGGCTCGGGAGGTGAATTGTGGGCCCCGATCGGAGACTATGTCCTCAGGAAGACCATAGAACCTGAACACGTAATTGCATAAGGATTCAGCCGTTTCGAGAGCAGTGGGCAGTTTGGGCAGAGGGATCAAGCGACATGTCTTTGAGAATCGGTCAATAACTGTGAGGATAGTGGTATGACCCCTGGACAAGGGTAGATCAGTGATAAAGTCTATGGCTATATGTGACCAGGGTCGTTGTGGAATGGGTATTGGTTGTAAGAGGACAGCAGGTAGTTGGTGAGAGGGTTTGGCTACATTACATGTGGAACAGTCCCGGATGTATGCTATAGTCTCTGTCTGCAAAGTGGGCCACCAGAAGCGATTGGTGAGTAGCTGTACAGTGGCGGCGATACCTGGATGACCAGAACTGGGAGTCGAGCGAACCCATTGAATTACTCTTTGATGCAGAGCACGCGGCACATAAGTGAGGTTTGGTGGGCTTTCGGCTGGTGGTGGATCGGTGGCTTGGGCCTCTGTGATCTCAGTCATGATATCCCATTGTATGGGAGCGAGAACCAGGGTAGAAGGGATGATGGATTCACAGGAGGGTGGTTGCAAGGATGACTCATAAAGTCTTGACAGAGCATCCGCTTTCGTGTTCTGTGTGTAAAGAATAAAGACCATCTTGCCTGCCTTTAGCTCCCTCGAGACAATGGCGCCACTCCTCCAAAGCTGCCTTCATAGCGAGGAGTTCTCGATTGCCCACATCGTAGTTCTGCTCTGTGGAGCTGAGTTTGCGAGAGAAGAATGCACAAGGAAACAGTTTAGGAGGAGTACCATGTCGCTGAGAGAGAATAGCGCCGATACCAGTGCTGGAAGCATCCACCTCCACAATGAACTCCTGGTCAGGATCGGGATGATGCAGGATGGGAGCAGTGGTGAATCTCTCCTTAAGG
>NW_015560618.1:154719-155836 GCF_001515605.1 Sinocyclocheilus anshuiensis | reverse complement strand
ATTAATGCTGTTCAGTTGCTTTGACACAATCTGTATTGTTAAAAGCGCTATATAAATAAAGGTGACTTGACTTTAAAGTGGCAGGTTGAAGCCAGTTAACAACGGATTGCACCTTTTTGTCATCCATGGCTACCCCTCCCGAGCTGATCACATACCCGAGGAATGATACAGTGCTCTGGTGAAATTCACACTTTTCAGTCTTGGCATACAGTTGATGGGTAATGAGACGCTGGAGAACAGAACGAACATGCTTGACATGATCCTCGTAGGAGTCCGAGTAGATCAAGATATCATCTATATATACGATGACCCAGCGATTTAGCATGTCTCGGAACACATCATTGATGAATGCTTGAAATACAGAAGGACTGTTGGACAGCCCGAACGGCATAACAAGATATTCGTAGTGCCCAAATGTAGTAGAGAAGGCCGTCTTCCATTCATCACCTTCCCGGATACAGATGAGATTGTAAGCACTGCGAAGGTCAAGCTTGGTGAAATACTTGGCCGTCCGCAGTTGTTCCAAGGCTGCTGGGACTAGTGGTAGGGGGTAACGGAATTTGATAGTGATTTAGTTGAGACCACGGTAGTCAATGCACTGACGAAGTCCTCCATATTTCTTTAATGAAGAAGAATCCGGCTGAAGCAGGTGAGGTGGAGGGTCGAATGAAGCCCTTAGTTAATTCCTCCTCAATATATGATTTCATGGCTTCAAGCTTGGTGAAAGTCTTGGCCGTCCGCAGTTGTTCCAAGGCGGCTGGGACTAGTGGTAGGGGGTAACGGAATTTGATAGTGATTTCGTTGAGACCACGGTAGTCAATGCAAGGACGAAGACCTCCATCCTTCTTTTTAACGAAGAAGAATCCGTCTGAAGCAGGTGAGGTGGATGGTCGAATGAAGCCCTTAGTTAATTCCTCCTCGATATATGATTTAATGGCTTCAGACTCGGGTTGTGACAGGGGAAAAACTCGGCCTTTGGGGGGATGTGAACCAGATAGAAGGTTGATAGCATAGTCACTTGAACAATGGGGAAGTAGTTGTGACGCTTTAGTTTTGCTGAAAGCCTCGATTAAATCTTGGTACTCCATGGGGATTTTGGGTGCAGTAATGGGCTTAT
>NW_015560618.1:132389-154387 GCF_001515605.1 Sinocyclocheilus anshuiensis | reverse complement strand
CTGAAGCAGGTGAGGTGGATGGTCGAATGAAGCCCTTAGTTAATTACTCCTCGATATATGATTTCATGGCTTCAGACTCGGGTTGTGACAGGGGAAAAACTCGGCCTTTGGGGGGATGTGAACCAGATAGAAGGTTGATAGCACAGTCACTTGAACGATGGGGAGGTAGTTGTGACGCTTTAGCTTTGCTGAAAGCCTCGATTAAATCGTGGTACTCCATGGGGATTTTGGGTGCAGCGATGGGCTTATTCTCTGTCTCGTGGGGAGTCAGGTTCAGACAATGTTGGCGGCAGGATTCAGACCACTGAGTTATCTGTTTCTTGGACCAGGAAATACACGGGTTATGCTTCTCGAGCCAGGGCAGTCCCAGGATAATGGGCGTTTGAGGGGATTGAAAAACAAATAAACGGATAGTCGCAGTGTGGAGGGCTCCTGTGCGTAGTGATAAATCCTCTGTGATGAACTGAATCCAGCCAGAGCCCAAAGGACGCCCGTCTAATGCTGACACTGCCAAACGAGATTCACATGGAACAAGGGGAGTTTTATGAGTCTTGGAGAATTCAGAATCAATTAAATTTCCTGCTGCCCCAGAATCTATAAGAGCTGTAGTGTCAATAAGCTCCCCATTAACCCTTAAAGTAACTGGTATTTGTAATACAGTAACTAGACTGGAAGTCTGACTCACCGCAGAAGAGTTACGAGACGGTCGAGTGGGGCAGGAAGCTCTCATATGTCCAGAGAGACCGCAGTATAGACAGAGGTTCTGGCGAACACGTCTCTCTCTCTCCTCCACGCTGAGATGAGTATAGCCGATCTGCATCGCTTCAGTCTCATGTGGTAGAGGCGTCATAACCATAGGAGCCGAAGAGAGGTGAGGTTGTCGTCGAGAGCGGATGAGATTATCAATGCGAATCGCCAGATCAATGAATTGTTCCAGAGATTTACCCTCATCATGGCAGGCCAATTCAGACTGCAGGTCAGCATGGAGCCCCTTGCGGAAGAGGAGCTTGAGAGGATCATCCAACCACCCTGTCTGAGCAGCGAGCGTGCGGAAGGATAGTGCGTAGTCAGCCGCTGAACTTCTTCCTTGACGGAGAGATAATAACTGCTCGCCTATCTCCTTGCCACCCTCGGGGTGTTCGAACACCTCCCTGAAGTGTTGAATGAAACTGGTAAATGAGGGGAAAACGGTGCGGTCCTCACTCCACACTGCGGTGGCCCAATCCAGCGCCCTACCAGTTAGGAGCGAACAAACAAAGGCAATGCAACTACTGTCCGTGGGGTATAGCATTGGCTGTTGATTAACGAACATCGAGCATTGGAGCAGAAACCCCTTACACTTCGTGGGTGATCCATCAAACTTTTCTGGAAATGCCAAGCGAGGGCTGGTGGTGACGGCAGCAGTTGCCGGAGCGTGTGGAGGTGGGTTAAATGGGGGAGAGCTCTCCTCGGGTGGTGGTATCCGCAGAGCTCGCAGAGTCGTTACCAGCTCCTCTGTGAGTGAGGTAAGTTGGTTAAGCTGTTGTTGATGAGAAGCCAGTACTGACGCTTGAGCGGTTACTTCCGTGGTGAAGTGATAGAAAGCTGCTGGATCGACTTGAGGCGAAGTCTTCTGTAATGAGGATTCAGTGACGTTGGGATCCATGTGCAGCTTTATTAACAAGCAGACAGGCAAAGTTCAATCAACAGTATACAAGGGCAACGTAGGCAAGGCAGAATCATAACCTGAGTCAGGCAACAGGTAATCAAACAAGGTATAAACGCTCAGAAATGTCAGCAGTAGCAAAAACAAGACTTCCCAGCGAGGGTATGGTAGGCACTGATTAAATAGTCATGATAATGATAAGCACCTGTGCAGGTAATCAGTCTCAGGCATGGGGTGATGGGAAATGAAGTCCTTAAGAACAGTTAGTACTCCGGTGACGGTTCCCTCTGGTGGTGATCGGAGGGAGCCACAGAGGCTTGATTTCTGACATATATACTCATTATGAACCTTTTAGAAAAAATATCCATAAACATGAATACAGTTCAGTGTATTTAAAAGGGTCATCGGATGCAAAATTCACTTTACATGTTGTTTTAACATAAATGTGTGTTGGAAGTGTGTGTACACATCCATCCTATAATGATAAAATCCACCCAGTGTTTTTTTTAAATCCCTATTTTAAAATCCCCTTTCTCAAATCAGGCTGTTCTGAGATTCCTGTCAGTATGACGTAGTTCTGCACAGGGGTCATCGGATGCAAAATTCACTTTACAAGTTGTTTGAACATAAATGTGTGTTGGAAGTGTGTATACATCCATCTTATAATGATAAAAATCCACCCATTTTTTTTTTTTTTTTTAAATCCCTATTTTAAAATCCCCTTTCTCAAATCAGGCTGTTCTGAGATTCCTGTCAGTATGACGTAGTTCTGCACAGGCCCCTCCCACGATAGTTGATTGACAAGGCCGTTTTAACTTAGACCCGCCCTGAGTGAGCTGAGAGCTGTCCGCCATTGTGTCGACTCCGGTGCAGGGGAAGACAAGAATGTCTCCGATTGAGCAATTGAGGTGTTTTGTTGTTGGATGTAATAATGAACATAGCAGTCTGACATCTGAGCTGCTGAGGACGCAGAGGATTAACGTTACTTTCGTTTTTGAAGGGAATGTGCCGATCCCCGATCGTCCTAAATGTGTATATGTTCGCGTGAATCATTCGTGATCCAGCTTTACCTACAGAAGTATAAGGGATAAGGGTTTTTTATGAATCTTTGCAAATCGCCTTTCCTAATATGTGCTAGTTAGCAAGTTTCGCTGCTGAAGTTTACAGTCTGCTCATCACCCCACGGAAGAGAGGGGCGGGGTGAGCAGAGCTCATTAGCATTTAAAGCTACATGGACTAAAACAGCTTGCCGAAAACAGAGCTGATTTTGACAGGGTAAAAAGGGTGCTTTTTACACTACCATTGAGAAATTTTAACCAAAGTATGTTATAGACTTTTCATTAAGACCCTAAAGAATCATATCAACTTGTGGAAAATGGGCATCCGATGACCCCTTTAAGAGTTCATATTAAATTCATTCAGGTCAACAGTCAAATGTTCTTTCTCCGCTATGATATTGTCCACTATTTTTAACAGTGAATAGACATTTTACCCAAAGCTACAGATGGTCTGAAATAATACATCTTGCCTATAAATGTCTTGCCTTACCTCAAAAGTTATTTCACTTTGCGGTTTATGAATGATAAAAAATGATGTAACATTATACATCAGACTGAACTGGCTTGGATTGGAGAAAGAAAAGTAAAGAAGACCGTAAAGATGAGTCAGTCCACTAAATCATGAAAACGAGATGTCCAAGTGTGTCTTGTTAAGGTCAGTGCTCAGTGCAGTCATATAGGACTTGTCCTGGGTTAATATGGAAAGATGAGCAACACATTTGCACCCAAGAACTTGGTAGTTTGTAAAACAACATCCAGGTGTGCGAGAGATGACCTAAGTCTTTTATAAGACCCCAGGGTAGACTTAGGTGCTCAAGCTCACAGCATGACACAGATGTGTCTCAGTGGGGTTACCAGAAAACCTTCTACCCCAAGCCTGAACAACCCTCAGACATTTGGAAGTGTAAGAAGATGAACCTGTGTGTGCTCATGGGGCACACCTGCAGCCCACCCTGGAGCGATTTTTAAAAGGGACCCTTGGTGCATTAAAGGTGCACCAAATGCCAAAGAAGCTGAGAGTTGGGTCAAGATGACAGGTCAGGTCAGGCCTTTTACATCTATGTACTGAACAGGTGTAACATCAGGAAGGTCGTGAATTAAGAATGTGGGATTCTCCAATATATATATTTTTTTGGTCCCACATTATATAAAGTATTTTTAACCACTATGTACTTACAAAATACACTTTTTTTGTGTTATGCAAAATTTAAAATAAATAAATAAATAAAATATGCAGTTGCTGCTATTGAGGTAAAGTTAGGAGAAGGGTTAGGTTTATGCTTAGGGATTGGTCCACTGTGACTACATTACACATTCACACAAATTACATGCACTTAAAATGTAAGTATGTAACAACACGTTTTACACAATAAGTACATTGTTTCAAATGTATATTTTCACCCTGTAAAGCCTGACTTAAGAAAAATTTAATTTGAAACAGACGTTTATTGGATCTTTAGACAATCAATCAATAAATCCATATTATATTTGACACATCATGCTTTTATAGCTCATATATTATGATAAAGGAGAGGCCAAAACAGAGCAGAAAAAAGCCTCAAAATCCTGAAGTGTCATATCTGATACTCACTTTTTAACATAAATTAAAAAAAAAAGTCAAAAGTATATGCAAGTATCAGTATAATAATTTCTTAGATGTAAAACTTTTTAATGAGTATCAACACCAGCCAATCAAACAGTGCAAAACGATAACAACCATAATGCACAAACAAACAGAGTTGGCAGGAAACTACAATCATTATATCTCTTACCGTGAATATTTTTGTAGGTGTTTGCTCATTCTGACTTGACAGAACTTTTGCTTTTCTTCGGCTCAGTCTCAAGCTCTCTATTGACGGAGGCTTCACAAATACGACATAGGGTTTCAACTCAGAGGTGTATAAGGCTGTTATGGCCTGTTAGACAATGGAGAAAAAATTGTGAAAGAATGCCATACAGTGAGCAAAATGGCAACATATGGGAACCATCTTTTTTCCAAAATAATCTGTTCAGTCTAGTATGAATGTGTCCATATTGTAACTATTTAATTTCAAACCATTTTCTATGACATGAACACTAGACCATTTCCAAAATTCTACACAAGGCCTGCAGCATCAGACCATTTCCAAAATTCTACACAAGGCCTGCAGCATCAGCCATGCATAAATTCAAATGTGTGGCCATAGTATGTTTGTTAATACAGTGAGAATGTGTCTATAAATGTTACAAGCTGATGAAAAAATAATCAGACCACAGGAAATGTACCAACTGGAGTGGAGCTGACAGAATCTCCCCGTCCAGAATGACATAATTCCTGCCCTTGAGTCTTGTTCCAAAGTCAACAAATATGACATGTAATATAGGTATTCCTGGCTCTCGCTCACTCTGTTTATCCCTGTTTCTCTCTTTCCTCTTTTGCTCATGCTTCTGGAGAGAGGCACAAATTGTGGTATTTGTATCATATACTGCATGTGTGGTTCTTTAATAATATGAAATAAAATCCACTAAACAATATGTCCTGAAAGTGGGAGTTGTTGTTGAAGAATCTCGTGCATGGATACCTGATCCAGTGCTTCTTGGCGCTCATGAATGAATGAAAGAATTCATGAATGATCTGTTACTCACGTGTGGCTTCACATGCAGTAGGCACACCTTGCTCTCCGCTACAACCCTGCGCACTGAATCCAGACTCATACCATAGTAGTTCCCTTTATATTCACCGTATTCCAAAAATCTAGATGAAACATTTGAGAAAGCATGAAATATGGGGAATATAGTGATTTTTACCATTTAAATCCCTGACAACTTAAACCCTTTACAAGTCTGATTTTTAATAAGTTATGAACAATTCTGATAAATAACAAGATAATAAATCATTTGTAAATAAATTACAATTTGGAGCATTCACACATAAATCTCTAGGTGTTGTATTTAAGTTTGCTGTTAAACATCATTGGCATGATAAAATATTCATCCAGTTGCTGCTCCATGTACAGTTTATGTGCTGTTTGAATATATTGTATATGTGCGGTAAACACTTGGCTACCACTGAATATGTTTGTAGAGAAAAAGCAGCTTCATGGAATGTCCCAAACTGTCATATGGCTGACACACTGTGGTTAAGTTGTAAAGAAAATAATGCTATATAAAATGCTTTGGATCTTCTCACAGGAACATAGTCATTTAGAGTAAACTGTAACATTTCAGCAGATAATCCTAACAGATTGTTTGACCTAGTATGTTTTATGTATGTTACACAAATGACAGCCACGTGTTTGATCAAACATTTGAGGAATGGTCTCTAAAGAACAATCCAGCATGAAAATGCAATGCATTCCATAAGTGTGACATTTGCATATAAAATAAGACAGCAAATCAATTTGAGCTTTATTTATCAAAAGTCAAGTGCACCACTTATCCTAAATGGAGAGGAGAATTAATACTAAGTATGTGTTTTGTACATTTATTGTACATGCTGCTAACTGGTTAACTCCTGAATCTAGTGATAATACAAATTCCCCATTTTGCAGACTAGAGTGCTTGGTTGTAGAGGACATAACATACTACTACAATCTAGCATACTATCATTATAATACAATTTAATTTACCACCTGCTTTTCATGGGTGGTAATAGTGTAATCTTAATTGCAACAAGCACATACAGTAGTTTTGTGAATTATGTATAATGAAACTACTTCATTCCTGAAGATTCCTGGCATTGCTGGAACATCTTAAGATTGCTTGGAATCACTCAGAACACTTTAGCAACCACATAGCAACACCCTGGCAACCACTCTATCATCAAAACAACCATATCATAGACAATTATCACTACTGAAACACCTCAAGATTGCTTGGAATCTCTCAGAACTCCTTAGCGACTCCATAGCAACACCCTAACAACCACTATAGCAGCATAGCGACCATACCATAGAGACTTTGCATAACCAGAACAACTCAAGGTTTCTTCAAATCACTCAGAACACATTAGCAACTGCATAGCAACACCCTAGCAACCACTCTAGCCTCATAGCAACCACATCACAGAGACTTGGCATCACTGATTAATTCTACTTTATCTATATTTATCTTATTTTTTTTATTTAAAAAGACAAAAAAAACCCAAACACTAGCTTTCTATTATCTACTTCTTTGTCTTTGTGTATGTGTATAATATATATACAGTATATATATACACCTTGCTAAGTGTACTGCGTTAGGCTAACCGAGACTTGTCATTTGCACTTATATATTGTTGCTCTTTTGTTAGTTTTGACTGCTTTTTGTCCTCATTTGTAAGTTGCTTTGGATAAAAGCGTCTGCTAAATGACTAAATGTAAATGTAAATGGAACTAATTTACATAAAAGAAGGCATGTTTATGCTGAGTTTATTTAAATATGCATCTAATATAGAGTTAAGCCCCGTTCACACCAAGAACGATAACTATAAAGATAACGATATTAGCGTCCACACCAGCGAACGGTATCGTCTATTTATTCTAAGCGCACATACGTCTGCCGCTTTAAATTATTGAGCTCGTTACAGCAGGACGGATTCTGATTGGCTGTCAGTGTTTTATCGTTCATCAGCTGGAAAAAAATTGTTTTGAAAGCGATCACAATGATATCGTTCCTCTGTATCGTTATCGTTATAGTTGTGGTATGAACTATGCTATTCTTTAATATTGAGAACGATTTTTAGAACTATATCGTTATCGTTATCTTTATAGTTATCGTGCTTGGTGTGAAGGGGCCTTTAACCTGGGTTTTGGGCTATAGGGTTTTGTGCTAAAATACAACATGCAGAAGTAGAACTACTGCTTAGTGATTTCAAACTAGAATCCTTTTATAATTTTGAAATCATTTGCCTAGTTGATGTTGTTTTAGTGAAGTAGAGATAGGGTCCTACTGCTCAGTCCTGGTAGTAACTTATTTAGTCTTTGGCTTCAAGGCTTTTGTATGGTAATCAAAGATGATGGTAATTCGGTGGAGTGATGCAAAAAGCAGTCAGCTTTTCCTCTCTCTAGTGCGTCTCTCTGGAAAGTTGGGCTGTCTGCTCTCTGTCATTCCTGTCTCACTTGCTTTGACTTCTTTCCCTATGTCCAACTAACAAGACAAAAAGTCATTTCAAACCACAGAGGGCTCTTAAAATATCCCTCTAGTTTAATATAATGTGACACTGTTCACAGACACATGCTTTTGAGATTTCCTCTCGCTTTTGAGTGAAAATTGGAGAAAGAGAGTATTTCCTGTCAATGGATGTGATCTGCGTTTTCAGCATTAACAAGGATTAAATGTGTGATTTAAATTCCATGAGCATCTTTAAAGGAAGGAATAAAGTAGTCGGCTTCTTACAAATCCACTATTTAAAGTCATGATTTTGAATCATTTTTAGATAAAAAGAAGTTTATCATGAAGTTGTAGATTATTAAATGTGTTGTTTGATTTTAAAATATGCATTTTTTTATTTTAAATCTGTATTAACAAACTTTTATCCATGACTGTAAACTTCCATAATTGCTCCCTAAACAAAATAGGTTTAGCAATGTAAAGCAACACAACTCAAAACTAGCCTCTAGAATAAGCTACAACATGGGCTGGGTACCATTTAGGGGTGTTTAGCTTACTTGTGGTTGAGGATTTCTTTTTCAAAAGTGTGTTTGAAGACAAAGTGGTACTCTACCCCTTCTCTCTCATGCCTTTTCTGCTGCCGAGTGGTATCTGTTGAAATTAAAGAAAGAAAAAAATAATCCAAATCAAATTCTATTGAGGTTGACTTACAGATCCCAGAGACCCCGATATTCTAAAAAATAATAGTAATTGTGAAATTAATGTGATTTGTTTTTACAAAAACTTTTATTAGGTTCCTTTGACCTTAAAAGCTACTTGTCAGATATTATTATTGATTTATCTGTTTACCATAACATAAACAAATATAGTAACAATGTTTTTTTTTTCATGTGATCCCAGAAAAATAATTTAATTATAATTCTCTGAGACCCCAAATAGAAAATGATGATCTTACTAATACTACAGTTAACTCTGAATTTAAGAATAACAGTGCCTTTTAATAGCTTTTTAATTAGGGCAACTACAAAAGAGAATTTAATTGTTCTAATAAACTCTAATTAAAGTAAAATATTAATTAAATAAAAGGCTAGGCTACTATGAAGGGGACACTTGGGGTTGCTGTAGCCCCAGGGTCCTATGTATTCTTTTCAATGTACACTACAATCAATACAAGTGCACATTTGATACAAGTGGAAGCAGAACTGTCTCCGGTAACATGTGTCCAAAACTGAGCAAGGGTTAGGTAGTACGACCTTTATTTAACTAGACTGAGTCACATAGAAAGTATGCTCAGAGGTGAGCTTAACAAGGCCTGAGGAGCTCGCCACACACCCTAACTCTAATTGTCCACACGTTCTCTGCATATTCCAAAATAAACTATAAACTTTTACTGCCGGGGGGTGAGTGAATACACATTGTGTATGTGTGTGTGTGTGAGTGAGTGTGTCCTCTTCATCTAACCTTTCAAATCATACGAAAAACCTTCTGTTCATGGAGCATGCATGCATACTAAGTGATATGGCTATATTGCAAACACTGATCTAAACCCATCAACAAAACACTGTTACCAGTCATTAAACAGCAGATACAAGCCCATTTCAGTGTGTGTTAGCTTTGAAGTGCAAGCTTTATATGGACATTTAAAGGCAAGCAGGAGTCTGTTACAAACACTTTATTCCACTGAACTGGAAACAGTGTGATCACAGCTGTTTATTAGTTGTGGTTGTCATTAGTTGTGGCGCTCATAAGGCTACATGCTGATGCTAAATCACGGCCACCATCTTACTGATCGATTTTAACTCACTACTTAAATGTCATAAATCAAATAACTGTATATGTCAGACAGATTTAGACCCTAACCCTGTTTCGCTACAGTTCGGAAGCTTGGAACACAGTCAGAAATATGGAAAGCTGTTAGTTTGAGCTTCCAAAGGGGAGAAACAGGCAAGACAAACGCCAACCTAAAGCAGAAACATGACCTTTTTCCAGAATAAAGAGAAAAAGTCACACCGCTCACTCCATCACTGCATCGTCTGTCTAGCTGTTAGTGGCTGTAATTATCCTGTTCTTTCATCGCTCTATCGCCCCCTGTCCACATCACTCATGGACACTCAGAGTGGCAGTGAAAAGCTGGTTCTGTTCTCTTCTCCACTCTGGCAGTCCAACACAGCTTTAGGCCTCAATGTGGAAAGATTTGATGGTCTGCCTACAGATTATTCATGAACATTTACAAGAGTGTGGAGTCAAGGCAATAGTTTTACTTTTAAGAAATATGGTTGTTCTTGATTCTTGTTAGTCAGTTTGCTTGCTTGGAACAGAGTTAGAAAGTTACTACCTAAAACTGTTGTTAGTACCATTCAATGGTTCATATGTATGCTGTTAGGAAGTCAAATTAATTTTTATGTAAATAAATGATTCACCCATCAAATAAACAATTGACAAATTCAGGATTATCTGTACCTGAAAGTTTTTTATTACATAAATTAAGATGTTTTCTAATTGTACTGCTTTTTAGTGGTTCATTGGATTTTAGTGTACATTTATTTGTTTTATTTATTTATTTTTAATACAATAAATTATGTATCATCTAGATTGTATATTATCTGATATATAAAATACATTAAAGACATTATAAAAAAAGACATTCTCTCTTAAATAGCTTCAAAGTAGTTCAGTTAAGTAGCTTGTAGGGATGGGCATGAATACACGAGTACTCAAGAGTGACAGTGATGATAACAACCAAGATTGTCACATGACTTTGAGAAATATATTGTTTCCTGTTTTATGATTGGCTGTGGTGACATTTTACTCTTTACTCAGCTTCAGATCACTCATCTCAAACAGCAATGCCCAACATTATTGACTATGACTGGACTTTTTTTTAAATGTTTTAAAAATGGATGTATTATTGCTAATAATAAGTTTTAATAAGCTACAGTATCAAGTATTCAAAAGAAACAAAAATGCCCATCTCCCCATTAGCTTGTAGTCTATCTAGCTACTTTATTTAGTGGACATCTTTGTAATACCAACAGAGCAGACAGCTATGTAGACATCTGACATTGACATCTCCAAAACTAATATATTTCCAATCAGCAATAAAATCAAGACAAGAATGTCATCATAAATGTGCTTCTTTAGAACAAATTTAACTAAAAACAGCAATTTTCAAGCTTGTCCAGCTAATGCACATGCATGTTTAAAGGGGAAATCAGATTACATTTTCACTTTTTTACCTTTTGTTTTGCATTCAGTTAGGTTTCTGGCATGTCTGCCAGCTCAGAAAAGCTGAAAAGAAAACACGCAGCCAGTTCGTTATGGTTGCATGATTCTAAAATGTGTCATCCAGTGAGCTGTTTCAATTTGCAGCCGGTTTCTACATAGACAGCTATATTTGAATAAGACCACTTCAGAGCCAAATACGGAGTCTAAAAGGAAGCAATTCAGGTGTGAGCAGTAGCTCATTATCATTTAAAGAGACATGTACCAAAACGGGTCTCTGTGAACAGAGCTGTTTTTGACCAGGTAAAAAGGGTGTTGTTTTACACAACCACTGGGGAATTTTAACCAAAGTATATTACAGACATTTCATGAAAACCCTAAACAGTGGCTATCCAATGTCCCCAAACAGGTGATGCTTGTCTGATCAAAAAGCAGACAGGTTTTCTTAGACCTTATATAGCTCCACCCATTTGAATTTTCCGATTTGTATTTCCACAGCATGAAGGTCAAATCTTATAGATTTATAAATGAACTGCTCATTTTAAAATCTTCCCGATCCTCCAAAAACCACCCACACACACACACACACACACACACACACACACACACACACACACACACACACACCAGCAGTTTATCACTCATTAATCAACACTGACAAAGCAATAAAGCAGAAGTCAACATTCGCTGAATAATTCATTCAATATAAATACAAGCTTATCTAAATCACCAGTACCAATATACATTTTCATCACACTTCAGTCACACTCATGATCCCTGTCCAAACATTTTCTCTTTATCTTGCGCCCAATATAAAAGACTGTAGACTTGGCTGGTTAGCTGGTACATGAACAGATTCAGTCCTTGTTTGTAGGCGGACATGTACTGTATTTAAAGTCTTCATGGACTGTCTAGGCCATGAAGTGGCCCATTATTCCGGCAGGCATCTGCTGTTTCCATCACTGGGATTTAAGTATAAGGATGATGGGGTAATGAAGCAATTCAGGTGTGAGCAGTAGCTCATTATCATTTAAAGAGACATGTACCAAAACGGGTCTCTGTGAACAGAGCTGTTTTTGACCAGGTAAAAAGGGTGTTGTTTTACACAACCACTGGGGAATTTTAACCAAAGTATATTACAGACATTTCATGAAAACCCTAAACAGTGGCTATCCAATGTCCCCAAACAGGTGATGCTTGTCTGATCAAAAAGCAGACAGGTTTTCTTAGACCTTATATAGCTCCACCCATTTGAATTTTCCGATTTGTATTTCCACAGCATGAAGGTCAAATCTTATAGATTTATAAATGAACTGCTCATTTTAAAATCTTCCCGATCTATTGACAATTGTTTTGACATCCGCTTCAAACATTACAATGCTCATGCTAACTTTCGTTAACTCTACAATAACTAAATCTACTTCACCAGCTAATTTCTCTTCAACAGCGATGTCATAGACATATACAGAGCTGCTACTAAAAAGAAAGTTCAAAGGCAAAATTCTAAAGATGGCTGCATACTTGTTTCTCTGGCGGATAAGGTCTATAGCCATTATTTTGTTTTTATTCCCACCATATTATTCCCATTAATTTAGCTATGAATGGTCTGTCTGATCCCTCTCATGATGTCCCTATTGTAATTTAGTTTGGATGGAAACAGTTTCGAGGTAACAAGACGTGAACTGAACTTTAAGCAACTCTAAACAGGTGTACTATTAGGATGATGTATTGCACAAATGTTATATGAACTCACATGGCACAGATACACTGAAGTGTTCTGGGTCAGAGAGTAGAAGTCTTCTCTTTAACTCGGTCACACCAACCCCACTAGGCCCTGTACAAAAGGCCCATTATTCCGGCAGGCATCTGCTGTTTCCATCACTGGGATTTAAGTATAAGGATGATGGGGTAATGCTGTATTGATTTCAGGTTGTGGCCCCCGCCACTCGCACCCTTTCCAAAACACAGATCCAGTCTCTGCTCTGGCCCAAGCACCCCCAGAAAGAAAAAGCCATACTGCTGTAGTGAAAATGAAGAATCTGTCTGGTGCCCATTCATGAGAGACTAAAAGCCTGTGTCTGCCAGTCACAAACAGATGGTACGGTCGCTGCGGGTGCATCTCTCAAAATCAAAGTAAGTATGTTATCACTACACTGGCTGCAACTGGCCTCCTTGATGTGGAATGTGATTCTGGAGTGAAATTCCTGCCATTCTGATAATGCATGAAATGTTTTTGGCCATCTCAGTTCACGTTTGGCACAGGATTGCTTTTCACAGCAAATGAGTTTTACAGAGTGAGAGGAAAGAACAAAATCGCATTAAGGTTGAATATGAAAATATTAAATCATCTTGTTTGACCTCACGTCGGCTTTCTGCCTGCCCTCACTGTCATCATCCACCAGTGCTCATCTTGCAAACAAACCAGTGGGTTGATGGTCTTCGAAATATTTGCAAGCTGTGTCTGTGGTCAGTTGAAGAAACACATTAAGGAAGATACAGTATGTTTTCATTCCGGGATGCCTTTTAAGTTATAGTTCTATATGGCATACATAGGCAAGCAGCGATCATAGAGTTAGTCAAATTAGACGTTAATGTTCTACACCCATGGCCAACAAAAACTCATGAGAATGACACACATTAGAAGTGAAACTAGTAATTTGTACAACAACCTGCTCATTAGGGATGAGCAGACTGCTTTGGTGGGCTTAAACTTTTGTGGACATTTTGTTTGTCTCGTATGCAAAAGAACAAACGACATGTTAATGTGTTCATGAAAAAGAACAGGAAAATTCTTACAAGAATATATATAAATATCCCTCTTTGTTGCTTTTTTTGTAGTTTTGAATAAAAAAGTTTCTGTTTTCTTTTTTGGGGGGAGTCCCATTACATGACATTTTACAGCTTAAACTAACCTTGCTAAAAAAGGTAAAATTATCTGATATGTTAAGAGACTACTCACCCTGACACAATGTCTGTCAGGCTTGTGTTGTGTCTCACTAACACAGATTTAGACAGATTTGTGAACAATATTTGAGAGAAATAGGCCTTTTGTGTGCATAGAAAAAGTCTTAGATCTTTGAGTTCAGCTCATGACAAATGGGGGCAAAAACAAAAGTGTTGCGTTTATAATTTTGTTCAGTGTATTTGTTTTCTTTTTATTTATTATACAATTAACAAAAGCAAAAAAAGGTCTCTAACACTAGCTTGCTCTATTCTTTTTCTATTCTATCTGCTTTCTTTTTATTTATTATATAATAAAAAAAAACCTTGCTACATATACTGCATTAAGCTAACTGAGACTTGTTATAGCACTTGTATATCATTGCTCTTTTGTTGATTTTGAATGCTTCCATTGTCCTCATTTCTAAGTCGCTTTGGATAAAAGTGTCTGCTACATGACTAAATGTAAATGTAATGTAAATGTAAACTAATCATGACAAGTCTGTTTCACAGCAGCTAAATTCAGACATTGTGGACAAAATAGGGGGGAAAAAACAGCACAGTCTAGTGCCACATTTTTGTTAATTTTTCTCATATATCAATGGTAGACAACCCAGTTTCTGACCTTGCTGAGATGATTTAACGTTTTTTTTTTAAATAAATCCACCCAGTCCTTTGGCTCTTTGGCCATACTTGTCAAGGCTCACTTGAAGTCCTTCAGTACTGGGAGAGACCTCACTGTGCTCCTGTACATTTTTTGTTGTTTGTTTGGGAAAGAAGTCTTGCATTCACCTACACCTTGCCAACAGCTGTTCTCACCCCTGATATACCTGAGAATTAATGCTCTAAATTTACCACAGGGACATATTTTTGATTCAGCAGTGGATAAAAAAAGTGAAAAAGTTGAAATGATCTCACATGGCTCATCAAATTTCTAAGTAGAATATCATGCATTCGTAATTATGCAAACACTAAAGCAATGATGACGTTTTAGGCAGACAGTTACTACTTTTATAACAATAGAAATTCTATCCGCCAAGATGCCATTCAATTTTGAATATTTATAGCTATACCCTCAGCAACACAAAAGCTGAACTTCCATTTCATTAAACCTCTGAACAGATAGCTCTGGATTTCATGCTTAATGGAATGTCAATTTTTGATTATGGTCATTTTCTAAACTCTTGCTATGATGGACTGTGGCAACAGGGAATGTAAATGACATAAAAAATAGCAAGTGGCTCCAGCTGTATGGAGGGCTGTCTGGCATATTCAAGCAGTAGTCTCATGTTTAGATAATAAGCACGTATTCTTTTGGCTCCTTTGGAGTCTGACTTTAGAAATGACATTGAGGTGAACATTTTGCAGGCCCAGATCTACGTACAAGCAGTTCAATGAAAACAGATACATAGTCTGCAGATCCATGTGTTAATTTAACTTTCTAGACTCTTACATTCTCTACAGTATCTATATTATTTTACCTATACCAATAAATAACCACCCTCATCATTCCAAACTTGCATGCATTTTTTTCCCTTTGCCAAACACACACACACACACACACACACACACACACACACACGCGCGCACAAAAAGAGAATATATGAAGACTTTTCCATGCTCTTTTCCATGCAGTTACAATGAACAGCAACTGAAGCTGTCAAGCTTCAAAAAAGATACAAAAGAATCCCCCCACCCTCAAAAAAAAAAAATTATTATAAAAGTGGAACATGCTTTATTCAAAGTCAGGGCCCAATGGTTAACAGCTCACTGCTAGGGAAGCTTACCAGTGATGAAAAATGCAAAATTTGGTCTGTAATAGACCTGGAATATAGCACATGCGTTCAGACTTTTTTCCCAGCAATTCAAAAAAATTTTCTTGCAATTCAGAATTGCATGATATAAAATCACAATTGCTAGTAACAAAGTCAGAATTGCCAGATATAAACTTGCAATTCTGACAAATAAGGTCAGAAATGCCAGATATAATCTCAGATTTGTGACTCTATATCTTGCAATTTTGACTTTACAACATGCAATTGCTTGTACTTTTATCAGAATTTTGAGATATAAACTCACAATTGTAAAAAAGTAGGCATTTTTTCCCTCTCAGAATCGGACTTTATAACTCCCAATTGCGAGTTTTTATCTCAAAATTCTGAGAAAAAAAGTCAGAATTGCAAGAAAAAAAGTCAGAATTGTGAGATATAAACTTGAAATTATGAGAAAAAAGTCAGAATTGCGAGCTTATATACTGCAATTCTGACTTTAACAACTGTGAGTTTGTTATATATATAATATAAAATATATTAATATAAATATATAAATGTATATACATGTAATTATTTCAAAATATATACTGTAAGTGTGTGTATTTATTTATACATAATAAATAAACAGTACACATACATACAGAAAAAAAGTCAGAATTGCAAGAAAAAAAGTCAGAATTGTGAGATATAAACTTGAAATTATGAGAAAAAAGTCAGAATTGCGAGCTTATATACTGCAATTCTGACTTTAACAACTGTGAGTTTGTATTTTGCAGTCCTGACTTTATAACTCGTAATTGCAAGTTTATTTCTCACAATTTTGAGAAAGTCAGAATTAAAAGTTGCAATGATTTATTTATTTATGTTTTTTCAGCGGTGGAAATAGGCTTCCATAGCATTTGAACTATTGTGACCTTTTCAACCCTAAAAGCTGAATAATAACTAGTGCTGTCAAATGATTAATCGCTTTTGTTTACACAAACTTTTATTTTGGATGTGATTAATCACGATTAATCGTTTGACAGTACTAACAATGACAGAATTCTTAGATGCAAACAAGAAGTTCTTAGATGAGTTATTTTTTTAAAGCAAGAATCATTCTCACCAGTTAGGAGCACAAGGCGGTAAGGCTCATCAGGCTTTCTCTTGTAAGGCAGGACCTCCTGATATATTGGTAAATGGATACCGGCATGTCCTTTGCCCATCTTCTGTCTCACATGCTGACCTGTGCTGTCCTTCCGGCTCAACCGGAAACTTTTCCTCAAACCAGCTGTGGGAAAGGAGAAAACTAAATCAATTAACTTGACATCACATGTAGTTAGTTTTAGAAGAATACTTGGACTCTTTTTTATCATTTTTTTTATTGATTTAAATTTACATAGGTATGTCATAATAAGTCATGCTTGATTTGATTCTTTTTTTTCCCTTACATTGAGTAATGTGTTTAGAAATTACAGCATAATTTGCTCAGAGTTCCTACCAAGTAAAGATGCCAAAAATATTTGGGCAGTTGTACTTACATCTGTTTCTTATTAGACAAGTGTGTTTGTCTGGATCATTAGTGTATGTTTTAGATAGCTGTCAATGTCTAGTTTTGCTTTGGAATTGGTTCTTGGAACCTGAAATCAGACATGAGGACCAAAGAAGGGTCAACAAAACTGAGAAATCAGTAGACTTGAATCCAAGAGGTAGTCAAAACTATAGTTCTGGCAAGACCTGTTGTTTGGTAAATCTGCAATGCAAGCATTGGTGAGCTTAACAGTGACCAAAGAGAATCAGCAATGTGGCTGTCAGAAGAAAAGTTTAACCATGAAGAAACCCCCATCAAGCAACTGAATAGCAGTATTCACCAGGGTGCAAGAGATTTCTTAAAGACTATCCGTGTGAATGTGATGGAAGTTTAAGTAGCACATTACAGTGCTTGGACGGTGGTTCCCAATCCTGTTCCTGGAAGCCCCCCAACTGTACACATTTTGGATATCTTGCTTATCTGACACACCCTTTTGAAGTTTTGGAGTTTCTGCAAACAAGATGATAAGTTATATCAGGTGTGTGTGTGTTTGATTAGGGAGACATCCAAAACGTGTAAGGTTGGGAAACACTGCTTTGGGAGATCAAGCAGAACTGATTATTGCAGACCATGATTAAGTGCAGGACAGGATGGACACAATGACTCGCACAAACCTTACTTGGAGAGTCTAACTTACAAGAACTTTTGCTTCACAGGAGCAATAAAGTAGAGGTGGAGTATTCCTCATCTTTGTTCTCAAAAAAACCCAGAATATGCTGTTTAGGTGTGTTGATGCATGTCAGCTGGTTTGAGCTGGTTTAAGCTGGTCCTTAGTTGGTCATGAGCTGATCCTGAGCAGGAGCTAGTTGCTTAGGACCAGCACATGACCAGCTTAAACCAGCTTATGACCAGGGCTGCGTTTCCCAAAAGCATCGTAAGCTTAAGTTGATTGTAGAACCATTGTCACCAATGGAGCTACGATCAACTTGGGCTTACGATGCTTTTGGGAAACGCAGCCCAGATAAGGACCAACTAAGGACCAGCTTAAACTAGCTACCATGCTTCAAAACATACTTAACTAGCATATGTTGTTTTTTTCAAAAGGGAATTCTTTCTGAACTGCTGATAGGTTATTATGACCAACAGAGTGATTGGAGCATTGAAGTCATTTAAAAACAAATAAGGGTTTGAAAACTCTTAGAAGAGCCGAGTCCTCTTTACTGATGACAGTTTGGGTCTTGCTCAGATTTATTTCCATGCAATCAAGATATAAGAAAACTTAAAAAAGACATTGTGGAAATGTATAGCACATTGTTTCAAACTTGGACAAAGTTACCTTCCTCTAATAGCTTTGTGCACAAAGTATTTTGAAAAGATATACATGTCATTAAGGTACCCTGTCAAGCATAATACATCAAATACATAATTTATGAAATTCTGGAAGCCTGTAGTGTCCTAAAAGACTGGGAGACTGACCAAATCGAGCTGCATTACCTGCCCTGTAGGCATTATGAAGATGCTCTTCTACTCTTTCCCCTTCTGGGTGGGGAGAAGGGTGTAGACCAGGGGTGCCCAAACTCGGTCCTGGAGGGCCGGGGTCCTGCAGAGTTTAGCTCCAACTTGCCTCAACACACCTGCCTTTAAGTTTCTAGTATGCCTAGTGAGAGCTTGATTATCTGGTTCAGGTGTGTTTAATTGGGGTTGGAGCTAAACTCTTCTGGACACCGGCCCTCCAGGACCGAGTTTGGACACCCCTGGTGTAGAACCTGCATAGACCAAACTTTTTGAAGATGGTGGTACTTTTTGGTAACTCAAAAGCAGTGGCCATCAACTTAAGACAATATTAATTGTTTGATTTTTTTAAACCAACATCAGTTAATGCTTGGGTATATTCTTCATCCCAACAAGAAAAGCCTGCAAGTGCTATAGATGTGGAGGGGTGGATAAAATCAAAACCAGCATCAAGGTCCTCTACTCTCAATGTGCCTCTCTTTCTCAGAACAGGGTCATAAATAGCCTGTTCCTGATCAGTTGCATGGCCAAAAGATCAATGAGGGGGAGGATTAATGCTATACTGTATATGTAATATGACACCATGAACCTCAAATGTCTGAGGAGACATTTGAAGTCCAATAAATTGCATCCATTCATCATGAAAAGTACTCCACATGGCTCTGGGGGGCAGGGGGTTGGTGGGTTGATAAAGGCCATTTGAAGTGAATCGATGCATTTGTGTAAGAAAAATATCCATATTTTATATTTTATAAACCTTAATCTCTAGCTACCGCTAGCTAGCGGTACACGCGTTCATGAGAAAGTGGCATCCAGCGGATGACGTAAGATGTCAGCTAGAGATTATGGCTTATAAAGTTCTAAATATGGATATTTTTCTTAAACAAAAGCATTGATTCACTTCAGAAGGCCTTTATTAAGCCCCCAAAGACATTTTTTATGATGGATGGATGCACTTTATTGGACTTCAAAATCTCAACACCCATTCACTGCCATTATAAAGCTGGGAAGAGCCAGGACATTTTTTAATATAACTCCAATTCTATTTATCTGAAAGAAGAAAGTCATATACACCTACAGTAGGATGGCTTGAAGGTGAGTAAATCATGGGGCAATTTTCAGTTTTGTGTGAACTATCCCTTTAATATCAGAGGAAATATGTTTCTTCTCTATCAATACAATAGTAAAATAAAGAACCCAGCTACCACTATATAAACATAACTTTTAGCAGGCATACAGCATATGGAATCCCAAAGGGCCATATCTAAACTATCCAACTCAGCAGCACAAACTAAACATACAGGCATCAGAAATGTTATTTCCAACATATAAATCAAATGTGGTATTGTGCAATAAACAAAAGTTCAGTGTTTGAAGGATTTTTGGTGAAAAAGATACATACATCAAACTGTTTTCAAGTAATTTTCAACACAATTTGACACAATTTATAAACAGATTTGTAAAAATGTTGGGTAATCACTGTCAAAAACGTCTGCTGCCATGCCGAGAAACAAAAACTGGAGGTCATATTATAATTGTCCAATTCATTTGGTAGCTACCAATGATAACAGTATCATAAACACATTACAGGGCACTGAGTAGCTTTTGATGTTCATCTACACCTCTGGGAATTATGTAGCGGAGGGCCTGAACATAGGAACATAACGGTTTTGGTGAGCAGATGTACAGCATATCTCACATTGTCTGCTGCAGTATCCTCTGTACAAATACTTGTTTCATTGGTCCCACCAATATTAATCTTTTTGAATCCTTTAAATGCTTCCAGACGTTTAATGTCCTACATAGACAGCAAAATCGGGGCCTGAAGGCCAAACAGCTTCTAGATATATAAATCAAAAAGAAGCTAGGAAGATTTGACTGAGATAATCAAACCAAGGCCTGAAGATGAATTTTATCTGGCCCACTGGACTCCCAATAGATAGGGATCTCTAGACAGTAGTTTTTCTTTCTTAGATTCTTCAACCTTTTTTTTTTTTTTTTTTTTTTTTTTTTTTTTTTTACATTTATGCAGTTCAGGATATCTAAGTAGACTTAAGTAATTATACTCTACACTGTAAAAATGTTTTATTATGTAACCCAAAACTTGCTTCATGTGGTAACTAACAAAATGAATAAACAAATGTACAAATCAAGAATTCAAAAAATACTTAAGATCTGGATGACTAAATCAACCTTATTACACTGATGGAATACAGGAATACAATTGAAAGCAGTTTCCCTCAGTTTTCTGTTACTGAAAGATACAATAAGGGGGAAAAAATACAGGACAGGAAAAAAAAGAACAATTTATGAAAATAAGCTATTATGAGGTTATAGGAAAGATGTTTTTATGAACACAACAATGCCACTATAGATATACCAAAGAGAATCTTTTAGTCTGTGACACTATAATTCCATCAGCCTTCACGCTCATCTCTGTTCACAGATGACCTTGGTTACAACTAATGAACATTACTGCTTGTTTCCATCCTGTTCAAGGAAAGCTGAGCGGCTGGCAGTAAATAACCTGGATCAGTCCCAAAAAAAAAAAAAAAAAAAAAAACGGATACAAAAACAAGATAACCACTTAGACAAATCAGCACTAATAAAATCATCTCAGATAGTTAAGCGTATCATCAAATCAAAATGTTTTGGGCCTTTTTGTCCATGTGTATTAGCTTTGAAGTCAAATAGTATTTTACTGCAAATTGGTGTCTGGGGCTGAGATAGATAGATAGATAGATAGATAGATAGATAGAGGTATAGATATAACACATGCTCCCACCTTTAAGTAGGAGAACGCATAATAGTCTAATTTGTTCTGCCAGTTACATAACAAACCAAAAATATATTTCTATCATGACAACTCTCGAAAGATTTTAGCATGGTAATGGATATAACAATGTTAATGTATTTGGTCTTTGCAGAATAAATCTGATACTCTGCTGCTGCTGCTGTTGGTTATTGCTGTTGCTGCAAGCAAGTACGGAAACTGGCTACTGCCAATGCATACGGTGATAGGGTGATGTATTTAAGACATGCTGCTGCCAGGAAAAACTGTTGCTTTAATTATCTAAAACAAAACTGAAAATCACAAATAAGACCTTTCTCTCAAGATATATGCATTAATTTTAGCGATTCTAATTTGCTACTTAAATCTACACAATTTTGAAAACATCAAATATTAGACCAGGTAAGCACAGAATCAACTTTGCACTGCTGCGCGCGATCGCGTCAAAGATCAGACAAATATACACGTGCATCTTGAA
>NW_015560618.1:73746-131746 GCF_001515605.1 Sinocyclocheilus anshuiensis | reverse complement strand
AGACTACATCATGACGCGCTTCAATCAACGATTGATATATTTCTACCGGATTATCTCCCAACCCTTAAATGAATATAGCTTGTTCAAACACAAAAACAATATAAATCCAGTTAATAATCAAACTAACCTAAAAATCTGTTTGGACGATGACACTGTTTTTATCTGCTCCATGTGTTGGTGGCTTTGGCGATCGGCGCTCCAGTCAATCTACTCCACAGCCAATCACGGGCCCCCTCCTTGCTCGGGCCCCGGGGCTGAAGCCCCGCCTAGCCCTATGGTTAAAATGGCCCTGGCTGTTGCACAAATAGCGTATTTAATAACCCGGAGCAGATCTATACAGGTGGAGCTGGGGAAGTTGGAGGGTTTCAGGGGAACTCTGAAAGCGTGCTGCAAAATGCTCAACCAGCCATTTAAATGTAAAGCAGCAAGCGCACAGGCTGCATGCGTATGCAACATGAACCAATCAGCTTGTGCTAAGTCATTTAACAAATATCATCAGTTACGTTAATACATACCCGTCAGCCTGTGCCATCTACAGTTTCATGAAAGAACTAGGCATTCTCTGGAAACTAAGTTGACCCTGACTATAAGTCACACTGGTCAAAACTGCATTGTTGAGAGAAAAAAAGAAAAGAAAAAACAAACATTAATAAATAGAATTTGTTTTTGAGTCACATTTTATCTGTCAGGGATTCATCACAGTCACCTCAGTCACCATCCAGGATAATCACCCGATCACATTTCATATCCCAGGACCTATTGAATCATCTCCATCTGCCTCGGAAACGTCATGCCCAGGAGCTCCGAGTCGAGACCATCCAGGGAAAACCGCTAGGACGTGGGTGGGTGAAATATCGAGCTCCAACACTGAAGCTCAAGATTGGCACTCTACACAAGGAGGAAATCACCTTTTTGGTACTGGAGGGACCCACCGTGGATATCATCCTGGGACGCCCCTGGCTAGTTCTCCATTCTCCAGAGATCAGATGGCACACGTGTGAGGTAACTCGCTGGAGCGAGCACTGTCACCGCAACTGCCTCATGTCATTACCTACTCCGCTCCCAGGATCACGCTCAGTTCAAGTTGCCTCCACCCTCGTCGAAAGCCCCGAACCTCGGGAAAAGGTCACGGTCCCATCTGATTATTCGGCGTTCCAGGATGTTTTCAGTAAGCAGGCAGCCACCAAGTTACCACCTCATCGGCCATGGGACTGCGCCATCGACTTGCTTCCTGGAGTCAAACTCCCCAAGGGTAGAGTATACCCATTGTCCATCCCGGAGCGCAAGGCGATGGAGGAATACATCAAGGAGGCTCTTAACCAAGGATTCACCCGACCTTCCATTTCTCCAGCTGCGTCTAGTTTCTTCTTCGTGGGCAAGAAGGACGGGGGCTTGCGGCCTTGTATCGACTATCGGACTCTGAACTCCCATACTGTGAAGCTACCCTATCCACTTCCCCTGGTCCCGGCCGCCCTCGAGGAACTCCGTGGGGCCTGCATATTCTCCAAGCTGGACCTGCGAAGCGCGTACAACCGCGTTCGAATCCGGGAGGGCGACGAGTGGAAGATGGCATTCATCACACCATCTGGCCACTATGAGTACCTTGTCATGCCGTATGGGCTAGCCAACGCCCCGTCAGTCTTCCAGGGATTCATGAACGAGGTGTTCCGGGAGTTCCTCCACCGCTCTGTGAAAGTCTATATCGATGATATACTCATTTACTCCCGGAACGTGGCCGACCATCGCCAACACATTCAGCAGGTCCTACAGAAGCTCCGACTACACCATCTCTTCTTAAAGCTGGAGAAATGCGAATTCCATCGCCCCACGGTGCATTTCCTGGGTTACATCGTCGGCCAGGAGGGAATTCAGATGGACCAGCGTGCAGTGCGGAGGCATAAGGCCTTCGCAGATGCTCGGCGTACTTCCACTCCCACTTACCATCCAGGAGAAAAAGTATGGCTGTCCACCCTGTCTCTGCGCCCAGCTACATTGGTCCGTTCCCGATACAGAGGCAGATCAACGAGATCACATATGAACTCTGACTCCCACCCAGGTACCGAATTCACCCCACTTTCCATGTTTCACTCCTTAAACCTCACTCTCCCTCTGCTCCAGGACCCACCGAACCCGACGAACCTCCTCCTCCAGAAATCCTTGACCAACCGTCCATCTACCTGGTCCGAGACATCCTGGACCCACGGCGACAGGGTGGTCGGCTGGAATATTTGGTCTATTGGGATGGTTATGGACCGGAGGAACGTTCCTGGGTGGCCAGGGACGACATTCTGGACCCTTTGCCTCTGCCTGCCCTGTAAGAAGCTGAGTCCCTGCTACAAGGGTCCGTTCCCGATACAGAGGCAGATCAACGAGGTCACATATGAGCTCCGACTCCCACCCAGGTACCGAATTCACCCTACTTTCCATGTTTCACTCCTTAAACCTCACTCTCCCTCTGCTCCAGGACCCACCGAATCTGACGAACCTCCTCTTCCAGAAATCCTTGACCAACCGTCCGTCTACCTGGTCCGAGACATCCTGGACTCACGGCGACGGGGTGGTCGGCTGGAATATTTAGTCGACTGGGATGGTTATGGACCGGAGGAATGCTCCTGGGTTCAACATTACGGTGAGCCTCCTCGCCTCCAGCCTTGCGCATACTATTTTAAGAAACTGACCCCAGCGGAGCAGAATTATGAATGCTCCTGGGTTGCCAGGGACGACATTCTGGACCCTTTGCTACTGGAGGACTTCCATCCTACTTCCAGCCGCTTGAGGGCATCAGGAGCCACCCCTGGGGGAGGGGGTAATGTCAGGGATTCATCACAGTCACTTCAGTCCTCAGTTCAAAACATACCGGGCTCTGGACACCCAGGCAGCCGATGGACCCTCTCGCTCCTCCAAGCTCGGTACTGGTGGCCCAGTATGACCCGTGATATCATCAGGTACGTCCGCAGTTGCTTAGTCTGCGCCATGTCCAAGACCCCTCGTCACCTCCCCGTAGGCAAACTAGTGCCCCTGCCGATCCCCCATCGACCCTGGTCTCACCTGGGAATCGATTTTGTGACTGACTTACCCAACTCAGACGGTTATAACTGCATCTTGGTAGTCGTAGATGGATAATCCCCCGACCACAGTCACCTGAGTTCTGATCCCCTGCACCTGCTGTCACCAATCAAGCCACACTACAATACACACACATCAGTTACTCACTGTCCAGTCTACCGTTCACTCCTATGGACTGTTCTGGACACTCTCAGCTGAACTCACCTAGAAAGACTTACCTTCTGTCTCTCCCGCGATCCTCCAACGACTCCTTGGAAACTGTTCCACGATCTCCAACGAACCTGCCAAAGATACAAACCATCAGAACTCAGATAAGAACCCCAGAATCATTCACTGTGCATCACTCACCTGCATTTACCTCACCCATTCCATTCCTCTGCATATCCTGTCAATAAACCATCCTGTTTTGCACTTACCCTGTTGTTTCCGGCCTTGCTTTGTGACATTATCATTACATTCATAAATAATGTAAAATACCGGTAAATAAAACAAAATGTTAACAACCATTTTAAACACTATAAACTACCTGCGTGTGGGAAATACGCTATATAAATAATGTACCTGTCTCATTTAGCACAAACATGCTTGAAGTTAATTGCATTACATGAGTTTAAGATTATATATAGTACAAATGAGTCTTTGTACATGACAACATATAGCATTTATATTTTAGGTAGGGAGTCTATTGCAAAGGAATTATCATATTTGGGGCCTGTTACATTTGAAAACTTATGCTTAAAAGCTGACAAAATTAAATTTTTAACAGATGTACTCTATACATTCAAAATGTCTCCTTAAACTGGACAAACATATTGATGACTCAAATATTGATGACTCATATTGTGAAATATACATTCATGCATGCTTGCTTTCTTTCTCATAATTTTGCTTTGAAATGCCATAACTTGATTTTCCACTAAAACAACAGATTCTGTTGACTTATGCTGGACTTCTCTAATTATTTAGCCTGCTTAAACCCTGCCCTTCCATAATCGACTATGAATCCCTGGCCTTCTTCTTTATTTTCTTCTTTTATCATAATCTGTTACACTCAGATGTGCATCACAATACAGAAGAGACAGATCTTTAATTGAAATTTTATTTTTGGGTGCACTATACCTTTTAGAAAGAGTGAGAGATACTCCAAAACACACTGGATACCCTCTATACCCCCAGACTGCTGCCCTCGCGTTCCTGGAGCGATGCATGTAGCCCCCCTGATGAGCCATTAAATCATCGATAGCGATTTAACGTGCGAGCAGTGAGCCAAAACAGACACGATATATCCCATGCAGTGGAATTTGGACAGACAATCCGCTAATATGACAGGGAGCGCTTTGTTATGCCTCTTCAGAAACCACACGGCACGCAACCTCATCAAGTGCACAGTCCACATTATCTGCCACAAACGGTACATAAAAAGTATGACATATATCATATGTGGTTGGTTACACCAGACTGCATGCTAAAACCATTATCTGTTTGACGAAGACTTTCAGTTGCCATATTACTGAAGTCTGCTAATGCACATGAGCTGCGGCTACCTGACACCGAAAACATTCAAAAGATCTGGAGAAGTAAACAAGCTTTCTGGAGTTTCAAGCATGCATTAACTATTGGCTCTTTGTAGCATGTGGGACTGCATACTGATTAAATAATCTGGTTTGTAAATAGAGCCTGTTTTTAATGCGTCTCTGTTTTTCCATGTCTGGATCTTACTGGGATTTGCTGATACCTTTTCCAGGTTTCCCCAATTTAATATCCCACCACACCTCTCCCTCATGACCCTTTTCATATCCCACAATACCCTGGGCCTTGTATCTCCACGTGGTTACTCTGAACAGCACCTCTAAATTTTAGCAAGGGCTTTGCTGAATAGATTTATAGAAGAATGTTGACAATTGCTCAAAAAGCATCCAGTGCTACCAGAGTTCTCCATCTGTGGCAAAGGCATCCAATTTTCCATCACATGCTTGCTGAGCTGCTGCTGTGATAAATCTGAAATTTTGGAGCTGGCAAAATAAGCCCAGTATGGCTTGGTCCCATTGTAATGTCTTAAGCATGTTTTCTTGAGGGACCACAGCAGTCCTGATGCTAGTTTGGCCATTGTGTGTCCTGGAGATTAGCTGTGGACATGCTGGCTTTTGAAGTGGGGTCAAGGTTGCCAAAGAGCTGAAAATGAGGCGCGTCTCTGTTAGACTCATCCGGTAGCCTAGCTGCTAAATGAGCGCAGTGCATGTTTATCTCTCAGATGGCTTTTATCACTAATGGACCAGCACAAAGCACCCAGTCTGGAGCCATCAAAGCCTCTCTCATTAGCATGAATGCTCAAACCAGATCAGACTAAATCTAAAACTAATGATCCTCACCTTGAATAAACATCATCCTCATAATGGCGTGGGAACATAATGCAAAAGTACAAATGAAACAGGATGAGATGGATATCTTTAACAATGGTCTTGTTCATCAGCACTGTGGCTAACAGGCCAAGTCACATATACTGTAAAAAAGGAGTGTGACTGGTTGCATTTGAGTTAGCGGTGGGGTCAAACAGAAATGCATATTTGTATTTATGCATCTTTATACAGATTATTTTTATCAAAAGCAATTTTGATTCAGTATAAACATTTTATGTGTTTTCTGGGAATTACTTGTATTGCAGTAGACCACAAGTGAGTGAAAAAAGTAAAATGCTCAAACCAGATCAGACTAAATCTAAAACTAATGATCCTCACCTTGAATAAACATCATCCTCATAATGGCGTGGGAACATAATGCAAAAGTACAAATGAAACAGGATGAGATGGATATCTTTAACAATGGTCTTGTTCATCAGCACTGTGGCTAACAGGCCAAGTCACATATACTGTAAAAAAGGAGTGTGACTGGTTGCATTTGAGTTAGCGGTGGGGTCAAACAGAAATGCATATTTGTATTTATGCATCTTTATACAGATTATTTTTATCAAAAGCAATTTTGATTCAGTATAAACATTTTATGTGTTTTCTGGGAATTACTTGTATTGCAGTAGACCACAAGTGAGTGAAAAAAGTAATGTGTGTGTGTGTTTTTGGAACTTTAAGACTCAATGGCTATGTGCTTACAATGTTTAAAGTATGAATACCAGGCTAGGAGGTTACAAATAAAATTCAGACAAATAAATTCTCACCTATATGTATGCCACTTATTGCTCCATAGTCCACATCCTCTGGTTATTGAGTGAAAGCAGGTTAGAGAGAAAAGAGAAAAAAGTGCACTCTAATCAAATAATGATAAATGTGAGATGGAGTCTGGGCAACCCTTAATTAAGAAGTGGTGAAAGAAAGGGGTAATTTGCAATGTTACTGTTTTTTAAACTTGATGTAAACTAAGACAAAAATACTGGCAAATTAGAGCTGGGTTACTGTTATGTGACCGTGCTGAAAAGGATGAAAAATTACCTTCCATGTTGTCTTTTCAGTGTGAATGAAAGGGCAAGAGGGAGAGAGAGAGCGAGACAGAGAGAGAGAGAGAGAGAGAGAGAGAGAGAGAGAGAGAGAGAGAGAGAGAGAGAGAGAGAGAGATAGTCAATCAGATGTTGCACTCACAACAATAAAAAAAAAAGTTTTTGACATTTTGTAGAGATGTCTAATAATCAGGAAATACATTCTCATTCTCAAGTTACACAGGCATCATAGCTATTTGTTAAAGAAAGAAGCTGCATTTAGATACAGCAAAAGGCCTAGCACTTCATCAATCAATCTTACTGTATAATCAGTGAACATGTGATGTCGTTTTTACTCCCTAAATTTGGAGCATCATGGTCACAGAGTTAGACTGCACCCTCACAGTTAGTTCACTGACCGCTTATGCATATTACTCACAGGACCTGAGTGTACATTCTCTATCTGACAAGCTCTAAGCTGATTGGCTGATTAGATGCAGGGGCATATGGGGTCCAATGAGGATAAATAGACTGACTGTTTGACAGATAGAATTTATTTTACTTCATAACACTTTTTAGATAAACCTTTGCTCATCTCTAATCTTTCATTTGGTGGCTTTAGCATGTAAACATTGAGATGACAAGGTTTTTTTTTTTTTTTGATGAATGTACCGTAAATCGAGAAAAGAAAGGAAAATGTAATCATTTTGGAAGAGAACAAACATGCTTTTACTTCTCAAACGGGACGAGGTAAGCAACATAAATCCAAAGCTTACAATATGTGTGTGGTCTTGTCTTTAGAAGCCACAATGCAATGGCAGCCAAGGGGTAAGACATGGATGTTCAGTCCAATTGTCCATCATGCTGTGGCCAGGGTGGATTTTTGGAATAGTAATTGCAATTTTCTGTGACCAAGCTCAACTTGTCCTAACTATGTCCTCACCTGCGGTTCATTGGGGAATGATGTGTTTCATGCTTTTACAGAGCCAGTAAAAATGCTGGTGCTGTCTTGAGTTTAACATGTGGCATTTTGGGAACCTTCTGCTTCAACCCAAGCTCTGTGTTTGAGTGTGTTATAGGGGAGGCCTTAACGTGACCTAGTCGATCATCGCCGTGTCAGAGTCGCAGAGCAGCTGTCACTCTCCTCGCATCCAACCCACAGATGGAGGTTTTATAGGGAAGGCTGTTGCTTTGAACAGACCTACAATGGCTTTTCAAGACGAGATCAAACTATTCCAGATCCATCTATGGGCTTCTTCATTTTCCACCCCAATTTAATTTCCTCAACAATTTATACTGCAGCAAAATAAAGACTTAGGACAATGGCAACTACATGTTACTTTGCATGCATATCGTTTTCGCTATTCATCAGTTCAGATGAACTAGCTCATATGTAGTGTGCATTATTTATTCTTTGATATCATACTTGTTTATAGAAGCCAAACTGTAATACCAAATGTAACATATTTTTAAAAAATAGCTGCTGGAAGCTTGCTTGTATTAATCTGAGTAAGGAATGGATATCAGATGCATTACATGTAATCCAAAATATCAGTATCAGATGATGTTTTTTTCAACAAAGAATCCTCTTTAAAATAACTTTATTAAAATAACTTTACTGAACATTATTGTAAAATAATATTCATTATAATATGACAATAAAACTGAAAGAACACCTTTACATTTCTGTGGTAATTAATTTTACAGTGTTTTTAAATATGTTTCTGGAGAACTGCTTTCATCCTGAGGTCCCACATTGCTGTCTTTGCTTAGTCTATGCTGAAGTCTTTAGCAAAAATGGAAGATTGACTAAGACTGTTCTGAACAGTGTGACTGCAACCTTTCCAATGGCTTAGTATGAATGTGTTCACACGTAGTAAAACATTTTTTTAATATGTCCGGCAGAGCCACTGTGATTTACAGAACTTCCTCAGACTTTATCAGGTCATTTATTCAGCTCACATCTCCAGAGAGCAGCTCCAGGAAGATGCCTGGCACCCTTAGACACGCTCTCATCTCTAACTGTCACTAACAGTTTTTGTAGTGATGTTAAGTGTGACATCACTCCATTTCCACATCACTCTTTAACACAGTGTGGGATGCTCTTTGTTTATATATTTAATCCAACAGGAGCTCTAAATTAACAATGCATGCTGTATTTGTTTAAAATTACCCTGAAAAGTGTTCTGATAATTTTATGTCTTATAGGCTAGTTGTTTTGTTTTATGCCTTCATATAGCGTATATACTATTTGGTAAATTGAATGCAGTGTAGATGTCTGTGCAGAGATCTTTTTTTTAAGTAACTAATTTAAATGAACTAATAAAAAAAAAAAAAACGAATAAAAATTAATTGCACTTCCAGTTTTCACATGTGACAGACTCTGTCCCAAATGATGGCCTAAGCTGAGTGAGACATCTGAGGAAGACATAAGGCTCAGAAAAAGTGCACAATGAGGGCTGCATGCCTCCAAAGCAGCTAAAGTGACAAAAGGAACACCCTACTGCCATGTTGGGCTCAAGTATGTATGCATGGCAGCAATGAAAGGTTTGCTAGTGCACATAAAGTGCACCATTTGGGACAGGGCCAGAGAGAGTGAATATATTTAGCATTTGGATATTTCAAATGCTGTCTTATCTGCATGTTGTTTCAATACTGCTTGGATTTCTGAGCTTACCACCGAATATAATCGACTCTCTCAGTGGGTGGAACAGAACTGCAGGCCTTTGTAAAGTCACTCTCCTGTAGGGAAACATAGGAAGTTCCTCATAAATACTGTAAAGCTGTCTCTTCAAAGCCAAAAGAAGTTCAGTCTCTCATAGTCAAAACATTTGACAAAAACATTAGTAGGTCTGGTTGACACTGAAGCCTATTCTGGCTTAAATTCACTATAGTTAAAAAGTAAGAATTGTAATTGCAGTAATAACCGTAATAGTGCAATATATTGAATATATTTTAAAATGTAATTTATTTGTGCGATGGCAAAGCTGAATTTTCTCGCAGTCATTACTCTAGTCTTCAGTGTCACATGATCCTTCAGAAATCATTCTTTTATGCTAAATTGGTACTCATTATTATCATCACAGTTATAAACAGTTGTGCTGCCTAATATTTGTGGAAACTGAGATATTTTTCAGCATTCTTTAATGAATAGAAAGTTCAAAAGAACGGTCTTTAATTTATTTTTTGTAACAATGTAACAACGTCTTTACTGACACTCCAAACTTTTTAACAGTAGTGTATAGTATATCACAAAACAATAGCATATAATGTAAATAGAATCTGTTATCTTCTATAACTCTATAATAAGAAATAAAAAGACCAATTCACAAACAAAACTCTTTTTCTCAGAATATAGCTATACCTGGCATATTATTTCACCCTCAGATGTACTTGTTTGATCGACTACCAGACTGTTCTGTCTGGACAAAAAAAAAACGTATTCCCGAAAGTTCCATAAAGCCAGCATGCCAGTTTAAGAACATGCTTAACAGTTTGTGGGAACTGGCCTCAGACGGTCAGTGAACGGACTGTGGTGAACGTGTCATCTTATGTTGAGACTACATCAAGTTATTTAGTAAACCTTTCAGCAATGCCACTTTCATGTCATTAACTCAAAGACACACAAATAACAAAATCTATGCAGGCTGATATATTCTCATCACTTGGTGTCATTTATAGGCACCAACTGTCCAGACAAAAGACACATTTTGATGACATTGATTGTTTTTCTTTTTATGAGCGAAAGTTTGACTAAGGGAGTGTCAGATTGTGTTGCCCTTGACTGTGTCTAATTCAACACTGGGAACATGATGACAGGATCTGAGTCTGACTGACAAAGTCTGTGTATGACTCTGACAACAGAAGGATTTAGTTTCTCAGTCTAGACTTGGAGTTGAAACGTTGCAATAGTATGATTATGTAAGTTTTCTTACCTTTCCTGAAGCTGTCTTGAGGGAATCAATCCAGCCCTGAGGTTGGCGTCACCGTGCCGTCTGGCCTGCCACCAGGTGTCATCTTCTTGGTTTACAATCTGCAACACATCTCCCCTCCAGAATTCCAACCCGGCGTCTTTGCATGGAATAGCAGGATCTTCTTGGGGATTATAGTCAAAAAGTGCCCTTACAAAGATCTGCAAAAATCCACAAATACATTTTGATGTCACCAAGTTTGGTTTTAATTATCTGGAGTGTAAATCAATTTAGAAAACAGTTCTGTACACTTTATTTTAATAATGAGACCTTGTTATCTATGGTCTCTGGCTCTTCTTTGGTGCCTGGGATGACTTTGAAGGTCACTGCTCCTTTTGACTTGGCCTGGAAGATGTGATAATAACATACAGGCCCAAAACAAGCTTACAATGTTCAGATTCAATAACACTTATGAATAAAGACAGAATGCAGATTTGTTATCCTCCAGAAAACCCTCAGCAACAAATGCACAAACATACCAAATTCTTAAAAACATTTACACATACAGCTTAGACTAACATCACTTTCTATTTTGGATATTGCTGGTTTCTGGCCTAGACAGCATAGTCATGTTAACCAAGAGAGGTTTGCTGGTTAAGCTAGTTAAAATGTCTTGTGGGGACACCAACACAATATCATCCTATGCTGGGAACCAGCTTCCAAAATGCAACACATGCTGGTAATCTGCGATGCATACTAGTATGGGAATGATCTCCTCTGGGTTCTTGTCCTCCATTGGAACACCATTGACTTCCTTGAGCTTGTCCCCTTCGTGAATTAGACCTGTAGTATTAACCAATAATGAACCAATGAGAAGAAAGTTTCAGCCAAATTATACAATTATGTTAAACAATGTGGAGTGAATTTAATCAAGAGCTTAACCGGGAACTATAAGCATTGGTATAGGACTGTGCCATGCATATTTAAAGCAAGACTTTTGAGTAGCGACAGATGTGATGCACATCCAAGAAAAAAATATCAGATGGCTGCGGATCTGAATGTAAGCTTAGTGGACTAAATGACTGGAAAGTCACGGCAGTTATGACATTTTGATTACAAATGATGAGCTATGAGTAAAAATGAAACATATGTACAGTATGGATGAATCATTCACAATAAGATCCATAAGATGGTGAATTTCCATTTTGTGTCAACTTTAAGTGTTCTCCTATGTCTATATACTGATTTTGGTTCTAATTAGGTTTTAATATTAATACATTAAAAATGCTTCTCACCACTTCGATCAGCAGCTCCTCCTCTCATGACCCGAGCCACCACTATAGCTCCAGTGGACTCATCTCTCTTGATGGTGGCTCCCTGGAACATAGAAATGTCTACTGAGGTTCTGCAGGCTATCATTCAGAAATTCGAATATTAAAGTTCCAAAAAGCAAATTGACTGTAAAGCTCAAGTTCATATATCTGGAGGGACCAATTGCAAGCAAACATTTCCAGTTTGCCTTGTAAATCAATATGTGAGTGTCAAGTTAAGTCCAAGTAGAAATCGGCACAGAAATATCTTTAGAAAGGGTGATACAGGTGTGAATATCACAACAGGAATCTTAAGCATGTTGTGCAGTGAGAGCTGAACATTAAATGTTGCTTGAAACCATGGTGAAAAAGTCAAACTTAATGAGGGAAACCCTATTCATGAAAGCTCAAATTAGGACAAAAAAGCTTTTGTTTAAATCACACAGATTGTTGACATTATATGTCAAACATCTGATCCGTTTTCTTTTAGTGTGTGAAGGAAGATTCAGCAGCCAATGAAATGAATCTTTCAGGTTCATTGGATCTAAACACACATCAGATTTGACCTTGATGAATTAGACACATGTCTGTGTTTTTCTACAATTCCATAACCATTAGCACCATCTCACATCACTTGAATAGAAAAATCATTTCTGTTTTAATCATGTACCAAAATTTTCATTTCATACACATCATCTCCCAAGACAATCAGTACACTGACCGTGGCCACAATACCACTCTAGTCCAAACTATGGTGATATTTTAATCCTTAAAAGGCCTCTTAGATAACTGTTTTCAGGAGGCCAAGCTTTAACAAGCCCGTGCAGAAGCAGACAATGAGGTAAATGATGCTACAAGGGACAATGATATAGGAGTTAGGGGCCCTGCATAGTTTCTCAACCAGGGGAGAAGCCAAAAAGGCCTGTAGTCCTTAATCGCAGGGCTAAAGCCCCCTATAAGTAAGACAAAAACATCTCTTCAGATTGTGGATAACTTTTTAGCTCCTTCTCATGCTTCTTAAATAGAAATTGGAAAAGCCATGGCCCAATGTTTATAACTCTCTACTCATGGTGTGGGGAAAAAACAGATGGGTTCTGGTCTGTGCCTCTTTAAAATAGCCTGCTCAAAGAGAGAACAGTCAGATTTAAGGTTAATGTAGCCCAATGGCAACATCACTGATCATCATTTGTAAGGTAACCCCCATCTGCCAGGTCTGACTTCCACTACACAAGTCCCTGTAAACCACAAATATTTTTGCTGGAACATCGAGCACAGACCAACTCTGATGACGGGAACTGCAGGCACTTTTGTTTGTACAGTATCAGAGCATGCTACTGGGTTGATGGCAGAGCACTGGTTTCAGATGTCATGTAGACAGTCACTATGCAGCAAAGTTGAGAAACAAGAAACTGAACGTATTCTATACCAAACCACTGAAACAATCCAGAAGACAGTAAATATAGTAATAATACATTAAAAATAATCATATTATTAACTACAATAAAATTGCAATAAAATTCTAATTTCTATTTGAATATATTTTCAAATGTAATTAGGGCCTGAGCACCGCACTGCGAGGACCCTATTGGAATTGCTCAGTTAGCAGTCGATTCCTTTGGTATTGGATCTTTTCTAACACTGCAGGTTTAGACTTGAATCTGGGGCATGAAGTACTCGGGGTTCATTTTTCTCAAAGCACACCTTAAAATAAGCGCTGAGGGGTATATATTTTGTAATGGAGAAGTTGCTGTAGTCTGTAGTTTGTTTAAACAGGTCAAACCATCTTAACAGTCATGTTCTGTTGAGATTTATTAGGGCCCGAGCACCGATGGTGCGAGGACCCTATTGGAATTGCTCAGTTTCTTCTTCTTCTTCTTCTCCAAAATAAATAGCATTTTTGAGGGCCTAAACATGCTCAAACTCATGAAACTTTGCACACGTGCCAGAAGTTGCGAAAATTACATCTGACATGGGTTTCAGAAGTGGGTGTGACAAAATGGCTCAATAGAGCCACCTATAAAATTTCAACGAATTACCCCTTGAGCTATGTTTCACATACATGCACAAAATTTGGTAGACACATGTAACACACCAATACCTACAAAAAAGTCTCCTGGTGCGAAGTCCGAAACCCAACAGGCAGTCTGTTATTTTGAATTTTCTCGTTTTCAAGTAAGTTTTGTGCCGTTTTTACCATTTTCCGGCATTGTATGTAAACAAACTCCTCCTAGTGATTTAAACAGATCAACACCAAATTTGGTCAGTGTAATCTAAAGCCATTTGTAACGTTAAATTGCGAAGATCTTGAGTTTTCGTTGAAGGGCGACTCTGTGGCGGCCTGACAAACTTCGATGTTTCTCCATGAAACAGGAAGTTGCTGTAACTCAGTCAAACAATGTCCGATCTGCCTCAAACTTCACATGTTTGATAAGAGTCCTGTCATGCCCATGGCCATATTCAGTTATATTCATAGTGCACATGCTGGCAACAGGAAGTGGCATGTTTTACACTCTAACAAACTCCTCTTAGAGATTTAATGACATCAACATTATATTTGGTCAGTCTACTCTAAAGGCCTTTGCAATGTTAAATTGTGAAGATCTAGAGTTTTTGTTAAAGGGCTTGTCTGTGGTGGCCTGAAAAAGTTTGATGTTTCGACATGGAAAAGGAAGTTGTTGTAACTCAGCCATACAATGTCCGATCTGCTCCAAACTTCACACGTTCGATAAGAGTCCTAGCCTGAACACATGTAAAGGCAAATATTCTGTTATAATCATAGCATCATCTGCTGGCAACAGGAAACGACTTGTTTTACACTAACTTAAACATGCAATGTCCAATCTGCACCAAACTTTACAATCTATTTACAATAGATTTTTTATAATTTCCTTTTTTGTAGCAATGTAAAAGTTTTACTGTCACTTTTACTCAACTCAATTATGACAAAACTAAAATAAAACAGTATAGTATATTTAGTGACACTCTGCATCTTCTTGTTCCCACCAGACTGCTTGGAAATGTTGTGAATTTGACTGTTCTCTGATTCATCATAGAGTATTCCATTCTAATCACAATCACGATATACAACAATGGAAAAAAAATCAGTTTAGCGAGCGGATGGCATGGAGGGACTCTTCGTCACAGTCGTGTCAAAAAATTATGATGCTTTTTCCATTCATTCTCTGGAATTCATAAAGCTCCATTCAAATGGTTGCCGCCTTCAGCATTATTCAAAAGATGTTACAGACGAAAAGACTCATAATAGGGAAAATCTGCATTTTACAAGTTATGCATTATGAATGGGAAGACAGCCACATTGTGCGTCAGAATGAGAAGGATAAACCACAATAAAAAGATAGACTTTGTTTGAGAGGGTTCAATCTGAAGTCATGCATTTTATTTGCAGAGGGCTGTATAGCGTTTCCTATTTGTATTCAAAGCATCCCATCTAAGCAACACAAATGTAAGTGCAGATGGTTTTGCTCAGAGATGGAAAATATGATTCTGGAGGTAAAGTTGAAGGCAAAACTGATCCAGGTTGCACTTTGATACTCTTTAGTATTATAATCCAAATCTTACCCTTAAAAATGTGTGCCTTATTAGTGTTATGCTGATTACAATCAAAAACAGTTCAGTGAAGTAATCAATTTTAGTTGATTCGGTTGATTTAAATTGATTCCTAATCAATGTCAGTACCTTAATATAAACATGAAGTATAACTCACAGTTTAATTCATGTAAAAAGTTAATCTATGAATGATCTTTTCAAGCAATAGTCTTCAGAAATGAGTTTGTAAATGTATCTTGATGTTGTAAGGCAGACCAATGCACTTTACATTTAAAGCTGAAGCAGATATCTCTAATGGATTGTAGATATGATGACGGTCCATAATGACTTATTAACTGCTGAGTTCCTACTACTACAAACCTGTTTTAACCAACATGGACTATTTTCCTATGTTTTTACTCATTTTATTCAGAGGGACCCACCAGTGGCTCCTGGTTTTTAACCAAGCGAACAATCTTGATTGAATCTTCTTCTTTCTCGATGTAATCGGGCAGTGGGGGCAGAGGAGGCAAACGAGGGTCAAACTCTTTCTGAGACACCATGTCATGCACTGAGAGAAGAGCCTGAAGAGGATAATGAAAACATAGAGGAATTAGGAATTCAGTCAGCCACATTTGTAAGGGATAATGTGTGACGGAATGTTACAAATCACAGTTTTTTTAAACAATAATATGTATAATGAATATGTACATCCGAGTGAAGCATCTTTTTGAATGAGAAAAAAAATGTAGGGCAGGATTGTCCATGCAGCCTTATAATAAAATAAATGCAGCCTTTATAAGTGACTTTCAAAAAAAATAATACATTTTACAGACCACAATCTTTTGAACAGTAGCATATATATAAAAATAAAAATATTTTCAGAAAATCAAAAGGTAAATCAACTGGTCTTTACACTTGGCTTGATAAAGAATCTTTCCACATTGAATATCACCTTACTGAGGCAACCCAGTGTTGCTTTATAAAATGTGAGAGCCAAACAAACGATCCAAGAAGCAACATATCATTAGACCAATCACAAATAAAGCTGTCAAAGCTCTCATGACTGAAACTCCTGAACTCAATAAACTTAATGTGTGGGTCTGGATTTTTACAGGCCTTAAGATGATTTTTAAAAAATGTTTTTATCCAGTTCATGCTTGGAGTCAAATAGTAATGTATATTTTCCATATTTTATCAACTATATATTGTGTCTATCATGACATTTTTGCTAAATACTATTTATGTACTTTGTCTATTGACACCAGCCCACCATAAATGCAGGGATTATTTTATTTGCTTCTGTTTTCAGTCAAGCCTTTATGTCAGTCAAGCCTCTGCCTTTTTTTGTGATTGTCACTAAATCTTGACCTAAATGTACATTCTCTTCTCACCTGTACATGAGGTTTAGAGAGCAGGTATAACAACTCTGTTGTCTCTGGGCTGGCGACTACACAGCGCAGCTCTTCTGCCAACTGGAATGAAAAATAAGAAGAATTAAACATTTAATAATTTCTATACGATATGGTATAACAGACAAAAATCTCTGACCAGCCCATTTGGCTTAGTTTATGCTCCAGGTATCATGAACTGATCTGGTGCCAGTTTGCTTTGGCCATGCTCGGGGGTCTGGTTCAGTCTATCCCAACCCACTTGACAATATTATGCGAATGTTTGCATAGCAGGTCAAAATGCCACAGTACCAGGAGCCCTGGAGAAATAGCTGTTTCTGTTGTGGTTCAGCCAAGGAACAACCAACTTGACTGAATGTGGTTCTGAGTGACACCGGACCTGACATTAAACATGCATTAAATCTCCAAAACTGAAATTTTATACTGAGCTGCGACGTAAGGAAAATGCTTTTAACGGCTTAATGCTCCAAAATGTCCTCCTCATTTTCAGTCCGAGAGAAGATGGAAAGTGATATCACTTTAAAACTACTCTTTGCCTTAATGAAATACAGCATGCACAGTCAAAAGCTGGAGATAATCTTTCTTTTAAGAGTCTCTGCAGAATTGAGTTGATAAAGTCAGAGCTGATTGTTTTTGCAAGGTGTGCAAGGAAGAGGAAAAACTTTAGTTTTATAATAGAAATGTGAATACTGTTGAAGGAAGGTAACTGTAATGAGGAAAGATAGAGGTTGAAGTGTAATCCAACTGTTTTTGTGATGAAAATACTTCACAAAAAGCAAAACATCAATTAACAATTTTTATAGTCAGTATAGTTCTGCTTACCAAAATTATAATTAAATATATTTTAAAATGTCATTTATTCTTGTGTCATCTTCAGTCATTACATCCATTTTCAGTGTCACATGATCATTCAGAAAACCTTCTAATGTATCTATCTGGTACTCAAGAAACATTTATTAGCATTAATATTAGCAATGTTGAAAAGTTTTTTTCTGCTTAGAAGTATGTATTGTAAATTTTTATTTATTTTAAATAAATTCTTACCCCAAACTTGTGAAAGGTATAGTGTATCACATTTTTGGAGGGGGATGTGGAGGGGAGGGGTGATTAAGCATCAAAAACTCTATTATAATAACATATAATTTATAATAAGAAAAAATGTTTCTTCTTGAGCACCAAATCCGGATATCGGGACACCTGACCATTACACCAACAGTGACTTTCCAAATACATAGGAACCTTGTGAAGATTATGAATCTTGCTTTGTACATTGGGGCACAGTGGGGTACACTGAAGCATTGAGTATAACATACGTAAACAATGTATGCGATGTATGTACGCGGATAGGTTGTTTACATTCAGATCAAAGCATAAACAACGTAAACAGCATATCCACATTCGGAGCTGCTGACACAGAACAGCATATGTTGTTTAAGTATGTGATACTCTCAAAAATGGCGCTACAGGGTGGCCAACGAGGAGACGAATTGTTGAATAAAGTCGTTATTTTTGTTTTCTTTGCGCACAAAAAGTATTCTTGTAGCTCCGTAAAGTTACGGTTGAACCACTGATGTCACATGGATTATTTTAATGATCTCCTGGCTATGTTTCTGAGCCTTGATCGTGTAAGGATCCTTACTGTCTATGGGAGGGTCAGAGAGCTCTCGGAATGCATCAAAAATATCTTAATTTGTGTTCCGAAGATGAACGAAGATCTTACAGGTTTGGAACAACATGAGGGTGAGAAATTAATGACAGAATTTTCATTTTTGGGTGAACTATCCCTTTAAGATTTCTTTTTACTGAATGTAAGAGGCTTAACCCAACCCCTGAAAAACAGTCCCATACCATTGTCCACATTTACATCAACGACATCCACTGTGCACTCCTAAGACCATTGTCACCATGTTGCACTTGTGTTGGCCAAGCTGAGAGAGGTTGGTCAAGCTCTGGGGTCCAGGACAGAGACTTGGACTTGGATCCAAGGATGGAGGTAATTGGAACAGTTAGGATACTGTGTAGGTTTTTTTCTTTGGCATTTTTCACTTTACTATGATAGGACAGATCAGAGTTGACAGGAAGGATTGTGGGAGAGAGAGGGGGATCAAGAAAGGTTCTCAAGCCGGGATTCAAACTCGGGATGCCTGTAGCCGCTGTATGTCGGTGCACTACCCTCAAGGCTATCGCCACCGACAGGATACTGTAGTTTTTAATGAATCAATGGTATAAATTGTAGAAGTCGAGGTTGTAGGATTGAGCCAGGAGTTTACTGCTTCTATCTTCCCCTCATCTATTTTGACCCCTTTAGGGCTAAGGTGGTATCCAAAGAACTGATGGGAGCTAATGGAATATACCATTCTCAGCTTTGAGGTCAAGATGGTATTCCCTCAGCTTGGCCAACACAATTGAGACATGGTGACAATGGTCAGTCTCGTTCCGGGAATATACAATGAATGTCATTGATGTAAACCAGGACAAAGCGATGGAGGTACTCCCGGATCACCTCACTCACGAACCCTTGGAATACAGAGGGGGCACTAACCAGGTCATATGGGATGACGCAGTAGTGTAGGGGCCACAAAAGCTGTTTTCCATTCAAATGTATTATCTGAATGAGGTTGTATGTGCTGCAAAGATCAAGCTTCATGAAGATGATAGCTTCACACAACAATTCCAAAGTAGCCAGGATGAGGGGAAGAGGGTACCTGTATTTAACAGTAAGCTTGTTAAGAGACTGGTGATCAATGCAGATACTCTGTCCTTTTTCACCTCAAATAAGAAACTAGATGTTGATGGATGAATGTAGCCCTGGGATAGTGCTTCTTCCAAGTACTCTTCCATGGAGTTCTGTTTGGGAATGACAGTGGATAAATATTTTTCTCTAGGCACTGGTTCACCAGGCAGCAGATCAACAGCGCAGCTCCGTTGTCAGTGAGGTGATAATTGGGAGGCTCACTTGGGGCAGAAGGCTTCCTTGAAGTGAGAAGTACAGGAAGGAGCTTTGACAGACTTTTGTTCGATTGGGCTCTCAATGGAGATGGAATTGACTTCAAGCACAGGCGACTTGGATGGAGGAACTGATGGAAAGCAATAAAACAAACACTGAGGACCCCACTTCAGGACATGTCCAGTAGACCAGGATACTATGGGTGAATGCTTAACGAGCCATGGGTGCTCCAAGATGATGACCGCTGTTGTCTTTTCCAGAACCCGGAGAGTGATGTCTTCCACATGCAAGCAGCCCACCTGCAGTCTTACTGGACCCACACAGTGACAGACAGTGCCACGACTAGGGCCGGATTTAAGCATAGGCATTCTAGGCACGTGCCTGTGCTTGCTCGTCCAGGGGGGGCCCAAACACAATGAAGAGATATATAATATTTCATAGCTATGGCTGCCTCGTGAATTTATCAATAAAATAATTTCGCAGCTGAAAAGCTACATGACATTTCTCAGTAGCGAGGTTCTTGAAGCAGTTCAACTTAAAGATTCGCTATTAGTAGACGCTGCTACTGAATACGGCTGAGAGACGCAGGGACGCAAGTATTCACACGCACTTAATCTCTCTCTCCCTCTCTCTCTCTAATAACTGCTTTAGACTGCATTAATAACTGCGTTAGCCTGCATATCAATGGCTGAAGCCTCTGTTATTAGCTCTAAAATTAGGTTTTGGAATTTGCAATGGAAGGTTTGGGATGAGGTGCGTAAAAAATTAACTAGTTCAACACAAATAATGCACTCCCGAAGCGGTAATGTGGCCACGTTGCCGCGCCTATTAATGGAATGGTCTTTCTCAGTTTTCAAACAAATTAAGAACTACATTTGATTTTTATTGACTGAACGCAAGCGCTTATTACGATAGAAAACACTGTAACGGTTTCCACTGATTAAGAAATATTATTATATTAAATAAAATTATAATATTATTGGGTGGTATAGGCCTATTATATTAATTGGGAAGGGGGGCCCAAAAATTGTATTGCCTATGTCGCGAAAAGAGGTAAATCCGGCCCTGGCCACGACCCAGAGGTTTTCCTATTATTGAGAAGATCTTGTATGAAGATTCACAGGGATTATTCTGGAGGTGGAGGGAGCGACAGAGATTAAGTTGCCGGCTGACCCTGAATCTATAAGAGCAGACACAGATTGAGAGGCATTGGAGACAGCAAGAGTTACAATGGTGGCTAAAGGCTTGGCATGGAGATAACGATAAGTGACAAAACTCACTAAAGGTTGTGGGGGCTTGATAGGACATGTAGATACCACATGTCTACCTACTCCGTAATATAGACAGAGATGAAGGGTACGCCAGCATTGACGCTCTGCCGAGGAGAGAGGGCAAGTGCAAATCTGCATCGGTTTGTGGCCTGGTTCTGGAGAGTCAAACAAAGCTGGCTGGGAATGAAGATCGGAGGTGCAGGTGAGATGTATCATTGAGGCAATCCTTCATCCAGTGAGCCACGTGGATGGACAGCTGAATGAATCATGCAAGCCCACTGGAGTTGTTGTAAGCAGCGTGTTGCAGCCTCAACGCTAGGTACAGTCCTTGTTGGTATGTTGCCAACAATGTTGGCTCATTCCAGTCATTGGCAGCTGTGAGGGTCCAGAACTTTAAAGCATAATCTATAATTGAGGTTTTCCTTGACGTAACTGATAGAGTTGTTCACTGACTTAAGTATCACCAACAGGATCTCCAAAAACCCCACAGTAATGGGATATGAAGTTCTGAAGTGACTGAGTGGCAGGACCAGCTTGATTCCATATCGTTTCTGCCCATTTGAGAGCTCTTCATCAATAAGGTTCGAGGGTGCGGTGCCTGCAGGGTTCATGGTGGGTTGTGGTCTGGCCTTCTGTCACAGAACACCAAACACGGTAGACAAAATGTTAGGAACCCAATCGCAGGTATTTATTGCACAGTTAAAGAATAATGACAGCTAAGTAAATGAGCAGAGATAGAGATATTGCAGAGATAGAGCAGCAATACTAATAATGATGTCTTTCGTAGGATATCAGAGCAGCACATTACACAGGGGAGCAGAAGAGACAAATACATACACAAGGGAGTACTTATGCAGATGTAGGAGATCGCTGGAGATTGCTGGAGTTAACGTTGGAAACCACTGGAGACAACACAGGAGATATTGTTGTCTGGCTACTAGTTTCTCTCTGCAGCTGTCCAAACTCAATATTTGAGCGAAGTAAACAGAAATTATTATTGTTCACGTTCACAATAGTACACATATAATGACATATAATAATATAAATTATATAAAACAAATAATCTGTATTAAAACCTGAGCTTTTTATCAAATCTTTCTTTACTTCCTGAAACAAGCCGCTGACCAGTATGACGTAGCAATATTGGCTCAACCAGTGGTGTGAATTTAGGACAGGGCTATTTATTTCTTTGACCAATGCAGATGACAGGGTTTTTCGGGAAGCTTGTTTGAAACAATAATTATTTTTTAACTAATTTCCAGTTTGTCATGCTGGTGGTGTAGAAATTATACACTGCCGTTTTAAAGAGCTTAGGGAAAATTGGGTCATGCTGGGCATTGACACACAAAAATGCAATTTTGGCCTTGAGTATAAATAGGTACGGCCAGATTAAAAAAATAATAATAATACAAAAAGCAATAAATAAATGAGTGTCTGTGAAGCTGCACATGTATTTATGTGACACTGGGGTGTTCACAAGTAATCCCTTCCAGTACACTTCAAACTGACAACACTAAACAGACTAAAGGTCCTGCAACTGAATCCCGTCCCAGCTCTGCTGGATTGTCTGATCACTCTGGTCTGGAGACAAAAACCACTAGATGCCCCAGAGGAGAACTTACGTCCTGAGCCAGGCCCTGTGTGCTTTCCAACAGTGGAGCAGGCCGCTGGACTCTGTACTTCTGCAGCCTGTCATAGACCTGTGAGGAGAAGAGAAGTGGCATTAGACTGCCGTCCGATGCCCAGAGGTTTACTGTTCACCCTGTTGACCCTCACCCCTGAAATTCATCTATAGTAGCAAAATGTTTCTCTGTATTAGGTGAGTGATATATCACTCAATCTGATAAGCAGAAGTAACCGAAGTGTAATATATCAGTCAAATCTATGCAGTAACATTAAAAAAAATCATGGCATTTTGTGTGTTTATTGTTTATCTGTCTGTTCATCCACTGTATGGTGCAGGCAATGCTAAAGCTATTAGAATATCAGCCAAGAAAGATGTAATCATATTTATGGCCCTCACACAGCTAAAAGAGCTCATAAAGATGGACATGTTTCATAACAGTATTGAGTAAAACAATTTTACATTTTTTAAAAGATGATGTCACACACTTTAACCAGATACATTTTGGCTTGTAGGTTTGGGGCCACATTCTCTGTTAACACTGTAGTTACAAAGTTACTTATAGTTAATAGAATGTCTAAAGTGGACTATCGAAATAAAGTGTAACCCAAAACTGCACATAAAGCATCTTAACAGACTTGCTATCTATGTTTCTTGCTGTTTCTTAATGCAAATCAATGTGTCAAAGATCACACCTTACGTATAGGAAGCCAACAAATAATCTAAATACATATGTTTAAATAAATATATTAAATATTTATTTCCACAATAAGGGAATTGCCATTTTGTGAACTCGATATACAAAATCACAATTTTATGATGATGTATATTCTGACTTAGACTGCATATTTATTTCAAATTCTTATGGTACATTTCTTGTAAAGTTTCTTCTTGTTTGAAAATGGCAGTGTAATTGCTTATTTTCCAACACAAGTATAAGAGCTCTGATTTCCTTTACAGTCATATGGCAAAAAAGCAAAAACTTTCTCTTTGTGCATACTTAGTATAATCCTTTAGTTGCATGTTTGTGTTCGCTGCTGAGATGGACTCTGACATTAGTTGTTGTGTGGTGAGAATTGGTATATCAATTTAAGACATTTCGGACTCATGCTGAAATGTCTGGCACATAAAGTAAATTCATAGCTTGCCTCTGGAGATATGCTTGTCGATGTGACAAACACTTTTCTTTTTAATAGCCCCTCAACAGGTGTGTGTGGGGGAAGTTTCAAGCAGCAGTTTACTACGGTTTCACATACTATAATTCGCATAAAACTATATAATTATTTTATAATTATTGCATGTAGGTTTCTATGACCTCATTTTAATTTAAAACTACATGAAATATTTGTATTTATTAATTTTTCATAAAATGAACTATAATGAAGGTAAAAAGATGATTAAATTACAGTACATGAAACACACTTTCCTATATGTGCATACATACACAAGCATTTCAAAAGTATGGTTTTAGCTAAATGTTTAAATTTTTTTGAAAGAAAATCTTATGTTCACCAAGGCTGCATTTATTTGACCAAAAATACAATAAAACCAGAATGTGAAACTTTATTATAATTTAAGATTAATACAGCGTTGCCATGATTTTATAGATCTTCCTTTTAACAAATTGATATCAATCCTTAAATCCCAAGATCTACCTTTTAATCTGTTTTTTTTTAGTTAATGCATGAATAAAAGCTCACTAGACATTATAGTTCTCCTCCTGTGCAATAATAAGCTTTGCGTTTTGTTACTTTCGATAATAATCAAAATGTCATCTTTCAAAATCTCCATTATATCAGGAAATTCAAGCAATAAATGTCATTTTGACACTATTTGATATGATGTCATAGCTATACAGGTGACTCAATTCAAGAGCTTGAGTGAACGCGCTCATCTCTTCCTCTTTACTACTAGTTACAGTACGAAATAAACATGACCGCATATATATCCGTATATGTTACCTGTTACTAGGGGTGTAATGATTCACTCGTTTTCTCGATGCATCGATTAGAAACCCTGATGATGCATTTGCATCGATTATGAATCATTGTCCTGAATCGTTGATTTCGGCCATTAATCGTTTTAAAACACTAAGAATCGAATTTCTATAGAGATTCAGTGCTTCAAAATGTATACACATTAAATTACTACAAGCACGAATTAATGGAGACCTTGAACAGTGTAGTTCGTGCACTCACATCTCTCCTTCACGCCGATGCGCTCACACCGACACCTTTTCTGACCAGCCAAATTGAGCCCATGTGTGATCTGTCCTTAGTACTCGTGGCCAGTACTGCTAAAGTAAAATAGTTGTACTTAGTAAAGCAGTTTTACTTTTCTGTAATTTTTCAATGGCTCTCAGTCATACCATTGGCATGACCTGAGCAATTGAAGGCTGCACATTTGGACGGAGCAAAAACAATGTAAGTGTCTAAAAGCATACGCACATTGAATGATAAATAACAATAAATCATTCAAATTACAAGTACACTTACATATTTAAGTGCTTAATAAAAATACCCTGCAATTGGTATACCAAACTGGTAAACTTAAAGTCTGCTAAATTGGAACAACTAATTTTGCACTTAATGCGATCCTTTCTTAGCATTCAAAGAGAAACATCCAGCAGGAGCACTGAACACCTCACAGATCCATGTGACTAATGAAACAGAGCACCCAACAGTCCAGCTGAACTGTATTTGGGTTTTTATCACAGTCTCCCCTTCCCCTTCCCCTTACCCTTCCCCTTCCCCTTCAACCTCTCCTCCCTTTCTCTTCGCTTCCCCCTCTCTCCGTGTCGCAGACAGCATGTGCTGGATTCATTAGACCCGTCTGCCAGCAAATGATGATGCTGGGTGTTCACTTGCTGCAGTGTTTGGATAACTCAGCTTTCAAAAGATTTCATTCTAAAGTGTGCCCGATGCACATAATTAAAACAGAGTGAGTCAATGAGTGAATGATTAACCCTCTGGTGGTCTCTGGTCATTTTAAACCGAAAAACTGTATGTTTGGATGTACCATCCGAATGGTATGAAACTTGGTGACTTTTGTACCTATGATATCTAATAAAAACAGTGGACATGACAAAAAACTTCTAAATGGTCTTTAACAAATTGTCACACTTGTAATCTTTATAGTCAAAAATAACTGGGAAAAAAAAACAGAAATTTGTTGTTGTTGTTACAATGCACAAATCACCCACAGTTAAAAAAAAATCTTTAATGTCTAAATATACAGTATATCCAAATGCAAAATCTAATAAAATTAATTAATATGTCTGAAAATACTCTCAGAAGCAACTAGGGAATACACAACCCCATGTAAGTGAGGAATACCAGAGGGTTAGGAAGTGAATGACTGAACAAATGTGTGATTGAAATGAGTTATTGAAGTGAGTATTCACTCAATGAAAGAAGGAAGGAACTGAAATATGAAAACGTTTCCCAGTCACCAAAAACAAACAAACAAACAAACAAGAAGAACAACAAAACATTAAAGCTATCCCATCACTTTGTCACTTTTTCCATTTAACATTGTGAAAGGCTCACTCTACTTTGGCCCTTCAAAAACATACAGTAAATCTTTTCAAACTACTGGAAGAAACACTTTGTATCTCTAAACTATTTGTGTATTTTGACCTAGATGCTGTTACATCCCACAACCTCATCATCTGCAGAAAGAAACTGCCACTCAAAATAAACACATGATGGACTTAAAGGCATTATAGAATGGAACTTGACTGGATATTAATGGAATTTGATTGCATAATTTTCATTGCATCTATTTTGCCTTTTTTTTTCTTTAGCAAAACACTAATTGAGGCTACAATTTATTATAAGACCAGATACATGGTTAAAAATATTATTAAATTATCATTTATTTATAATAAATTAAAATACTTATTTATGACACTTTGAAGGTCCTATAGCACTTTCAAAGCATGATTCTTTATCAAACCTTATAAGAAGGGTTCTGTTTAACACCAAAAAGTGTTCTACTATTGTTACAAGCCAAAGAACCCTAATCTGGTACCATTTAGAACCATTTCTTTTAAGAGTGATGACTCGATGGAATTCCAGTCTGAAGCTAAACAATCAGATTTTGTGTCCATCATGCACTACAGTTTTCCAAGAAATCTGTCAACTCTAACTGCTCATAATCTGCAAAATGACTTTGACTTTCTGCAGCTAGCTTTGACTCATCCAAGGTGCAAACCAGGGCACAAATCTTCAAAATCATGTAGTGTATTCCAGCCTGAAGTCAGTGAATGCAAAAATTAGTGATTGGGTGAATAAATGAATGAATGTATGGGTGAGTGAGTGTCTGATCAAGACAGTGAGTGTATGAATGAGTCAGTGAGTCACAGAATGAATGAATGAATGAATGAATGAATGAATGAATGAATGAATGAATGAATGAATGAAGAGTGATTGTGTAAATGTGCAGGTGCACCTTCTTATGGTCAAGCCAGCAACTTGATCTAAATAATTTCACCCAATTCAAGTCATAGCCCTGGCAAACAGCAGTCACTAAAGTGGGCTAACAACACTCATATACTGGATGCTGCTAAAATAAAAAGTCTGACCTTAATAAGCAGATGCAGAGTATTGCCCATGAGCATGTCCTGTAGAAAAGTGCTGTCCTCTGAGGTGTCCATATGAGACTCCAGCCCGTAAAGCAAAGAGGCCAGCAACCTACACACACCTAAAGATGAGAGGAATATGACAAACATTCTAATAGTCTCTAATAGACCCTGAATTATTCATTTCTATTCTTATACTGTACATTTTCTTTCATTTAAGTGACATGTAAATGTAGGACATTAATGATTTGTTTCATTCACATATTGCCCTCTACTCTCGCCCTCTATAGTGAAACTAAAATGGAATGCTTAAACGCAGATCCAGATATAACTGCTTTTTACTTACCTTATTATTAACCTACATTTTAGGAGAGGTGCACCAGACTTGAAACTGAGAGCTTTCAAATGAGACACAAAATACAAACTGACACCACAAACCTTTCATACAACCTCTGAAATAATGCCGTAGAGTAACCACATTCCACAGACTCAAGCCTGCAGCCAAAGTATACACAAGTACCAAACTACATTCATGACCCTTAAACATCCTGCTCACCTCCTGGTCCAGATGATCGGTTTATCATGATGATATACAGAAAGACAACAGATAAAGGCCCTGCTTATGAAGAAAAAAATAAAGAATAATCAATTAATATTCAATGCAAAAGATTGATATTGGTATTATTTCATTGTCATATACACTACCATTTGAGGTCAAGAATTTTTTAAAGAAATTAATACTTTCATTTAGCAAGAAGGATGCATTATGTTGATCAAAAGTAACGATAAAGACACGTTACAAAGAAAAAAAAAAATCTATTTCAAATAATCACTGTTCTTGTGAACTTTCTCTTCATCGCAGAATTATGAAAAATAAAATCCAGAAAGATATTAAGCAGTACTGTTTTCAGCATTGCTAAATAAAAATAAGAAATGTTTTGTGAGCACCAAATAAGCATATTAAAATAATATCTGAAGGATTATGTGACACTGGAATAATGGCTGCTGAAAATTCAGCTTTGCCAATTAGTCTATTTTTGTGTATATGAGTGTGTTAACTTGTGTGTGTCTGCAGTTAATGCCGGCAGTGTTACGGGCTCTGAAAGGTCGGGCGGCGCGGGTCTGTCTGACCCAGGAGCTCAACCTGCACGTGCTGCAGAACAGGGCCGTTCTAGACGACCAACAGTTTGACTACATCATCCGCATGATGAACTGCACCCTGCAGGTAAAACACAGGAATGTTTTCTTTCAAGGAATCAGATACCGAGTGTTTACCGGTGTTTCTCGGATTGTAGTGCTGCAATAAGGAAGGGGAAAATATGTTGTTTTGGTTTCGTCTATGATTGTTGTTGATTATGTTATCATCATTTACCTCCATAAATTGTGTTATTCAAATGTTTTGATGTCTGTGTATGAAATCCGCTTCTATTTTTATCTTCAGGACTGCTCACATATGGATGAACATGGTATTGCTTCTGCACTGCTGCCATTGGTCACCGCCTTCTGTCGGGTGAGTGAAGATGTGAATGAGTATTTGTAGGTGTACTATATTTTGTTTTTCTAGAAGCGCAAGAGGTAAGTTAAAGTAAGACATCAGCAGCATTTCCTAGAAGAACGGGGAATCAGTAAGAGACAAGAAGATGAAGAAGAGAGAGAACCTCAAATAGAGGAGAATTTGTTATTGCAACTAAATATGTTAACTAACTAGTTCATAGAAAAAGTAGCTTGGATTGCAGATTAATTATGTAAAAAACACACACACACACACACACACACACATATAAATAAAATGTTATTATGTTGCAGTATTGGGGTTGTTGCTTAGCTTTAAGCTAATTGGAGCTTAAATAAAATAATTTCAATTCAAATAAATATTTCATGTACATTTATTTATTTATTTGGTAGATAGCCATATAATAAGTGAGATAATGTTCCCATCATATTTTGTGATAATGACTGGCTAAGTGGACATATTTTACCGATTTGAGAAGTTAAATTATGAGTGATGAATGCATGTCTGTTCTAATAAAAGTGCTGGATAAAAGGTGGATTTTTCTCTGACTTGAGCATGTGAGTTTACAGCATCTGTTTTGTGTGTGTTTCAGAAACTGGGTGGAGGCATCACTCAGTTCGCTTACAGCTGCGTTCAGGAGCACATGGTGTGGACGAACATGCAGTTCTGGGAGGCCATGTTTTACAGTGATGTTCAGAAACACATCCGGGCCCTGTACCTGGAGAACGGCGAGGAGGGAGACACATCCGGCCCTGTGAGTTATTTTATTTTATTTTATTTTATTTTAAGCATATTGGAAAGATTTCTGAAGGATCATGTGACACTGAAGATGGGAATAATGATGCTTAAAATTCAGCTTTGATCACAGGAATAGATTACATTTTAAAATATATTAAAATAGAAAACTTATTTTAAGTTGTAGTATATTTCACATTTCACTATTTTTTTGCTGTATTTTTGATCAAATAACTAATATAACTATTATATTATTAAAGATTGCAGAACATTATATTTCACTATTTTTTTGCTGTATTTTTGATCAAATAACTAATATAACTATTATATTATTATAATTGGAAGATTGCAGATTGTTCCTTTGCTGTAAATATAATTTTTAAATTAAAAATAATTATTTTGCATTTCCTGTCTCAAAAAAGTTGTATTGTAATGTAATGTTATTATTTACGTCTGCTCATATAAACAGTTTGTTTTGTGAAATCATTCATATATAATATATCATTCATATATACCAAATCACTAACTGTCAATATGGTCAAACTGCAATAGCACACTGTTCTTTTTGTTGTATCAATACAAATTGGTTCACTTGGTACTGGATTAAGAATGTCAGTGTGACCCAACTTGTATGATAAAACTTAACTAGTACGTGGTCTGCATTTATAGTAGGATAACTTATCATTTTTCAAGCATCTCTCATAAGACCCTATAAACATTAAAAAGGGGGGCTATGACTGACACGAAACTCTTATTTGTATCAGAAATCAAACTTTGTTATTCTACAGCTTACCTGGCCTGCAGAATGAGGTTCCAGTAATGGTCTTGTCTGGTAGTTCACTTCTAAACTCTGCATGAAGTGTGACAGAGGCTCACTCACAAACTATCAGGCAGATTGATCATCATCAATAATGACCTAAATAGAACAGACAAGCAGACACACTCAATAAAGCAGCACAGCATTTGACCTCTTTAGCTCCAATATAGCACAAATAAACCTCAGCCTTCTGCAACAGTGAAACAGACACATTAAAAATCAACTACATTTATTTACTGACCTAACTGACTACTGACTATTTTAAATAAATAGTTGATAAAATGGCCTTGTAGCCCCTTGCAGTCCAGTTATAGAAGAAATCAAAGGACACCAGAGATGTCTCTCTTGTGCTGGACTAGTTTGCAACTAATGAAATTTAACAAATAAACTAACAATAAAAATTTTATTTTTCTACTTATGTAAACTAATATTAGTATAAATATTAGCTTACCAATAATTATGTTGATAAGTCACCAACTGAAAATATCATGCAATGCTTAAACACGCTATATTTATTTATTTAAGATAATTTGGGTAGAATTTAGATTTTAGGTAATTTCTTATAAAACAATCATTGCACATCTTCAAAATGTATACAATGGGGCAACAGGCACAAGGCTGCACACCTTAATGATATGCTTTTCAGTGCTCCCACACTGTATGACTGCAGAGAAAAAAAATGATATTTTTATTCAACATTGATGGAGCAACTTTCGTGTGGAAAAGAAATCATAAAAGCATGTTTTGTTTAAAAACATATACATGTATCTAAATGTGGTGAGGGGGGCCTCTTATTTCAAGATAAAATAGTAAATAAAATAATAGACAACATAGTATTGATAAATAGCTAAAATAATATATTTAGTAAAATATCTCAGTCAATACTTGTTTAAAACAATCACTCCAGCAAAGTCTGTAACATTTTCTGTTTATTTTGGTAGATAAAATAATATAATAAATAAAATAAAATAATAAATACATTTTTATAATGATAACATTTGTATAATAATAATAATAATAATAATAAACTTTTTACACTGCTTGAAGGTCGTCTCATAATCATTTTATACCAACAATAAATATGCTTTTTTTTGTAACATCATATGATAAACATAATATTTTCAAATTAATTAGAAATATTGTGAGTATCTCCAAGGTGGATACCCAACATAATAAATGATATTGACTATTTGATTCTAAACATTTACTGTCAACAAACGGAATAGTCAGCCACGCTACTTTTTTTATCACGTCAATTACTGGTTCATTTAGCACCAACAATACTCCAGATACCTCAGTTATTATATTCTTTAGAGTATTTCAATATTCTTCAGTTATTGAAAAAGCATAGCATAAAATAATATCCTAAGTGGTAACAGGGATCCAAAAATACTATCATAATAGGCAGTGTTGGGGAAAGTTACTTTTAAAAGTAATGCATTATTGTTTTTAATATAAGAAGTTCTATTTGTAGCAAATGTAAAAGCCCTTTCACACCAAAAAGTGTAATGAATAAACCTCAGGCTGAAGCAAAAGTAAATTCAAGTCTGTACAGTAGAACGCAGGAGAAGAAACACTCTTCAGCAATAAAAAAAAACAAAGCACAATTGTTAGTATATCTAAAGTCATCTTTGCTTATTAGTATGGTTGAACTGGATCATCAAAGGTCAGCAGCAAAGACATCAGTTAATAAAATGGGATTAGATACATTTGTGTTATTTAACATTTAATTATTGCAGGTTTGCGTCATATTCTGAGTTTTAATTCATTTTGATGAATACTAAATCTGTTTTTTGTGAGTGGGATGAATTAATGCACATTCACATTTAGTCTAGAACTACAGTAACATCATGTTCACACAGCGCACACAACGCCTCTGTACTCCCGATTTCTCCCAATATGGGGACAGGAGAGCTGTCAGTCAATAAATGGGAAAAAGTCACTGGCATTACTTATTTGAAAAAGTAACTCGGATATTTTCTTGTAAATTAAAAAAGTAATGCGTTACTTTACTAGTTACTTTAAAAAAGTAATCTGATTACGTAACTCGCATTACTTGTAATGAGTTACCCCCAACACTGATAATAGGCCCCATTTTAAACATGTCAATGCCTTTAAAAACAACAACAACAACAACAACAACAATTTCAAAGAAGACATAAAACAAACAAATTCAACTATAAACAAGATAAACAATTGAGGAATTTAAACATTTTTGCTTATGTCAAAAAATGTTTTGCCAGCAATATAAATAAATGAACAATTTATTCATCCTTTGTTAATTTTGTTTTCATAATAAACAATAATGTCCTTTAATGTAAAAAGTAATTAACCTTTACTAAATTAAAAATACATTCTGCTAATTCCATCCAAAAGTTTTGGACAATTTTACATTAAAAAAATAAATAAATTGTGCGAGTAGCAAATTTTCCAAGCTAATAAAGCTTGCTGGTGGAATTTGGACAATTTAGGAGCGAGTTTAGAAATATTAAAGTCACACGTTAACAGAAATTCTGAGCCACCAAACTTAAACGCACAATCAACATTGCGCCGATGCCCGCGATCGCGTCAAAGACCAGTCAGCCACAGATATTTAGAAAAGGGGTGGTTTGGTGCCATCTAGTGGTTTAAAGAATAATAATATCAAATGCGCCTTTATGCTCCGTTTTAGCCCTGTTGTATCAGAAGAGCGTACCCCAGTCGAGTTTACTTTCATTATGAAGTCCTAAACTACATTACGTATACACTGTATAAACATTGTGCATATAAACTCTATCCTTACACTATTGAACCTTCTAGCCCATCTATGGAGAAACTGAAATACTGTACACAGAGATCAGCTGAACGTTACTTTTAATAGGATTTGTACTTCTATAAATGTATTTAATATCTTGTAGCTTAAGTTAAACAAGTTTAGCACATTTAAACCTCAAATGCTACTGTCGCTCCGTGAGGTGCACGAGCGCAGGTTGCAGTCGTCTGCTCGTGCACGTCGCGCGCTGATCGCGAGCACTAGTCTCTGCTCGTGACGTGCACTCGCGGGGCGCAGTCGCGAGCACAACGAAGCGATGGACCGTCAGCTCTTTCCCGAATAGCGAAGCAGCACTGCAGCAGAGCCTACTTTTACAGATATTGTAGTGTGTGTTTGCAGGCAGTACCACTAAAGAGAGCTGTAGTGCAGCAGAACTGCTTCAGTAGTAACACTTCACTTCCACATCACTGCAGCATTAATGGTAATGCATGCAACGAATCCATCCAGACTCAATGATGGGTAATCACACATTTACCTCCAGTTTACACCCTTCAGCTAATCGCTTAAAGCCTAAACTAAGTGCATATTATGTTCGAAGAAATTCTTTCAAAGTAGTTTTTTTCCCCCCTCTAACAGCAAGTTGTAATTTCTCTACGTTAGCATTGTAGCTGGCTAGCAGAGAGCGCGTTTCTGACTATATTAATTTTTTTGTCTTTCACAGGTGTAATGATCGAAGAGATCCTCAAGCCTACCAGGTACACAGAGAAGTATTTTATCGTTGAAAGTAGACACATATTTGGGAGAGAAGCCGAAATAGTGTCAACATTGGATTAGCCGGTTTTAGCATAACACTAGTGCTCACAGGCCTAGTTCCTGCTTGCTAACTGAAACTATGATATACATTACGCGTCATACTTTGTAGGTAATAGAGGTCAATTATTTGCTTTTGGCAAATTGTTCTAGAGTTAAACTAAAATAGTAGCTTATACCGAGGTAATGGTGTGACTAGAGAGCTCACGTCTCTGCGTGCAAGCTTGTTTTGTAGTTAGCTATCATAATTACGGGATTCACAACAAATATAAACTGTAATAGCACATCGTTCTCATTTACTGTTAGGCCTTATCAGATCTAGTATTACATTTTATAGTGACTTGATGAGCTTAACAAACACCGACAAGAGTGCAGATCAACTAGCTCCCTATCTAGTTTTAATAAACATCCTATTTGTGTTTTTTCAAAAGCACCAGGTGTTCTTTCATGTCATTTGCAGTACAGTAACTTAGAAAATTACATTTAGTGATTTAATAATATTCAATTTATTTGAGCCCCTGCCAGAATAGAAGTTCAAGCTCAGTGGGCTTTGCAGTCCTTTTCTCATGCATTGTGTTTTGCAGTCTGTCAAATATCAGTCAAAGAGTCACTCGTCGAATGACCATCGCCATGACAAGATGCGAGATTCGTCAGACTCCACACCACCAACTAAAATGCTGCGGCGATCAGACAGTCCAGACAACAAGCACAGTGACGGAACAGGGCACAGCCAAACGAAAGCACTCCACGTTCACCGGACCCGTGAGAGGGACAGCGGTAAGAACATGAGTGAGGAGAGGTTCCACATGCATATGGTTAATGTTTTATGCTTGTATGATATGGTCCCTAATACCTCAGAACCCCAAAAGCTATATGGGGAAACATTATTCACAGTGGTAAATAATTATACAGAATAATATTATATAAAATAAATATATATTTAGTTGTGGTTAAGCAGGGCAGTAGAATTAAGAGTGGACTGACCAGGGGTTTTGAGGCAGATACCAATAAGTGATATTATGAGACTGTAAACAGCAGGAACATTTCACAACTTGGTGCTTGTTATGTGTTTTATACTTCTTTTTTAAAACTATATTTAGCTTATGCTTTTGTTTAGGCATTATTAGTAACTTAAATTACTGTAGGTGATAATAAACAATGAGAAGTCATCCCAGCACTGTTATTACAGTATAACTGTTATTAATTGTATTGCAATGAACCTGCATTTCTGATGATGCTAAAATTAGATTTGGCACAATCTAGAACTGTAACAAGTAATTCAGAGTTTGATAGAACTGTTTGTATTGATGCTTTATGCATTTTATGTGTTTAGTTGGTATGGTTTGGTTTACAGGTCTGTGTTTTAATATTGGTTTATTTCATTTATTACTAGGGTTACATCAATATTAAAATAGCAACATTCTGCCTGATTTTGTCATGTTATTATTGATATTAATATTATTATAATGTTAATTATATTCTAAGGTGTTTTGTCTAAATTAAAAGTAGTAAAAACTAAAATTTATAATTTTAAGTACTACAAGTCAATTTAGGTTTTTTAGTAGTAGTGTTATCTAAAACAATATGTGAAATGGAGATTAATTTTGAGATTTGCTACTTTTGCGTAACCATGTTAACATGCAATACATGATATAATTAAATCTGCTGATAACTGGCATAATACATTGTTTCATGAATCTCTAGTTTGCCGTCTTGCATTTTAGAATTCTGTGTAATTAATGTAATTACTCTTGAAAATTGACATGTTATAAACCAAAACACCATTTGGAAGTTGTAGGATTATATAATAGGCTAAGGCTAAAATCCATCTATAATAAAATTGACTGATATTGATAATAGTCTTTACATGTTTTATGGAACAGATTTAATTGCTAGATTTTAGTCAATCAAGCAGCATTAAAACACAGGATACTCTCTTGTGCTTCCTTCATACGGTCTTACTTCCTGTTATTACCACAGCCATGAGGCTGCAGCAGGTTCAACTCGTCAGAGGCCTCTTAGCATTGGTCTTTTCTCTGATAGGTTGTGTTGCACATGTTTAGACCTTACTTTTAATTCACTTATTTTCAGATCTCTGGTGTATTTTCAGTCTTGGTGTAGACTGAAATTTTTATTTGGCTTGAAAATATTAATGTAAGAATTAACCTTTTTTTTTTCTTAAATGGACAAAAGTGTAAAAAACACAAGCCTAAAAGTTGCATGTAGGGTCACACAATTTGGACGTCAGTGGAAACAGCATCTCATCCTGTCATGAGGCCATGTTTCCACCGCTCAGTCACAGGACTGTCAGCTCAACCCTATAAACTAGCTGTCCAGCGTGTTAAATGGAAGCCCAGAATACTGTCTTGTTTCAGTGAATTATGTTCTGCAAAAGTCTTCAGGCTTTCACATGCTTGGTGGTTTGTTTCTGATCTTCTTAATTATGTTTCAGGTGTCAGTTCTTCTCCACAAGAAAACTCCCATCATGCATCCAGTTCTCACCCTCATCCAAACAGAACTTCAGAGATGGTAAGTTGATCAGTCAGTGGGTTGTCTGAAGAACTAGCATGTGTTAAGGAAGCCTGTGCAATTAGACAGATATTCGCGACATTTTGAGGTGTCTTATTCCCTGATAACAACCGTTGTGATTAGCGACGTGGAATAACATACCACTCTTCTAGGTATTGCAGACTCGCTCTCTCTCATGATAGTTTTATTGCAAAAAATATTTGAGACAATAGAGTATATCTGACAGTGTATATACTCATTCTCATATTTAGGATAACTTAGATTGTGCACTTTTCTTTCCGCAGCTTACTCTGTGTTCCATATCCATATTTCAGATTTGTTTTATTTTTTGGAAACACGTTATTTACTACCGTAAAGTGATGTGACTGGTGGATGTTTTCTGTGAACAGCGCGTGTTGATAATTTTCATTAACGATTATTACCGTTTTTATCGATTAACTTCTGCAGCCCTACTTTTGTTGGAAAAACTCTGCATCCAAATGAGGTTTCGTGAGATACCGTCTCTTCTGATTTCAAATATGTTAATAAAATGTTGCTGTGGTATATATTTTAGTTTCTTTTGAGAATTGCATCAATATATTTATTCATAGTTCATAATTCAGAGTTCTGTAAATAAAATAAGGGGTATTCAAAAAATGTACAAACAAATATTTCTCAAAACTTGGTAAACAGAGAGATCCAACTGTAAGGTTGAATTGACTATACTGGGATATTTAAAGGACTGTTGCTAAAAAAAAAAAAAGTAGCGCACACTAATAAATCATCCTGACTCATCCCTATCCCTAATGTTCTCTCATATGACAAATTTCCCTGCTCTTTGTTTCTTGATGTGCCTACATATTTCCTGTCTCTTCCAGCCCCACGAGCCAGCAGATGATTGGTCAGAGCATATCAGTTCGTCTGGCAAGAAATACTATTATAACTGTAGGACAGAGGTCTCTCAGTGGGAGAAACCTAAAGAATGGTTGGAGAGGTGAGTTGCTTTATATCCCCTGTAACTGCCTCTCTTCTTCAAACCATGCACTTACACCAGACTTCCTGTCTGAACAGAGAACAAAGGCAGAGAGAAGGTGCCAAGACTATGGTTAACAGCTTTCCCAAAGACAGAGACTACAGACAAGAGGCGATGCAGGCCAGTGCCACAAGTGCCCTCAGTAGTTCAAGTAAGTAGCAGAAACACATTTCTAAGTTGGTAGAAGTTCACTTTGCTGATGTGTTGTGTTTCAGTGGTTCTTAACACATTTGTCTTGTGTTTTTTCACAATCCCTTTCATTCTCCCAGAATCTACTTTAGCGGAGAAGCCATTGTCAAACTCTGGTTATTCTCAGCCTTTGTCCATAAACCCCTCCAGCATGCCCAGCTCCTCCTCGTCCTCCACAGTGCCTGTGTCTCCTGCCCTGCAAGCTTCAACCTCCACTCTGCTTCAGGACCCAGCACTTCTCGGACAGCTGCTGCCTGCACTCCAGGCCACCCTGCAGATGAACCACGGCAATGTAGACATGGGCAAAATGAATGAAGGTAATGGCTGCGCAGTGTTTCCCATAGGATTTTGTGAGACTATGGTGGGTAGACCGTATAGTCGGTACATTTAAAAGTTAAATGTATCAATCTGGTGCCCTTTAAGAGTTCAGAATTAAGAGCTCCAACCCATTTTCAGTGTCCAAATGTAATAAATTGAGTAAATTGCATTAATGTTTACCTGGACTTTGAAGTGGATTCAAAACTTTTTTGTAGTTGTAATAGTGGTCAAACAATTAGAATATATAGATTATAAGTCACTTACAATGTACATTTGGGAATACAACATGTGCTTTTTATTTATTGTTATTATTAGTTTCTATGCAGATGCACTCTCCTACAAAATCACCCTAATCATTCTTGCTCCTCTTAAAATAAACTTTTCTTTGTGCATTTCTTTAAAGTCAAGAAATCAGATCTTGTTAGTTTTTCTCCAGTCTTGTAACTTTTCACGCTGCTCACACTGTCATTTTTCTGTTTTCATTTCCTGTTGATCACATGTGATTCGAGCATAAATTATATAGAGGTAGGGCTGGGTACAGATTTTTTTCAAATTCAGTTCTTATTCACTAGCTCCCTGTTCCATTCAATTCATGTTTCAATTCAGTTTGATCTTTTCAAGTTGGGTATATTAATGTGTGTATGGTAAAAGATCAATCTTGGGATTTTGAGAATCAGTATTTGCACAAATAAAGACTACCATTTTAAAGGAAAATCAGTATTACTCTACCCTATTCAGTAGGCAGCTGACGATCTGTTGTTCTAGGGAGGAAGAGTATGATCTGCTTTTGATCAGAGATGCTCCCTAGATTAGTGTTCATCCAGTATTGTTTTTCCCCTTTAAATTGCAGTTATCTTAGAGACCAGGGTGGCCTATATTAAGCAGGTACACATACCATGCTATTTAATTTAATGATATTAAAAACACATGCATAACAGTTGATTAAAATATTTTTTCCATGATTACAAAATTATTCATAAATAATTTGAAAATTAATTATTTAATTAAAAATTCTGTAAAATCATCAGAATTATACTTCAGAAAAAAAAACCTTCTTGATTTTGTAATTCTGTAACAGTTTTTTTTTGACCAGGGTGGCCTATATTAAGCAGGTACACATACCATGCTATTTAATTTAATGATATTAAAAACACATGCATAACAGTTGATTAAAATATTTTTTCCATGTTTACAAAATTATTCATAAATAATTTGAAAATGAATTATTTAATTAAAAATTCTGTAAAATCATCAGAATTATACTTCAGAAAAAAAAACCTTCTTGATTCTGTAATTCTGTAACAGTTTTTTTTTTTCACAAAGAAATTGTTAAAAATAGGGATACATAAATGCACCACTTAAGACACATTGGCCAAACAGAAAAACCATTGGCCTATGCTCATAATATATATAAGAATACAAAATCAGAATATCCACCTATATATTGTTTTAGAATGCATTCCAAAATGACGACATCAATCTGTGACATGAGTTTTTGTGTTTTAATAAAACACAAATCTAATAAAAATCTATACAAATGCATTTACCTGTAGCAACAAATACAATTAGGCCTCCATCCAGGTAGCTAAAGCATGCTCTAACTGTTTTGCCACTTTGACAACTGCTTTTTGCAAAATATGTGACATCATCTCTCCACATGGTGAAGATATCGTAAGCCGACAAGGCTTGATGTTCGCCGACAGAGCCTTTTTCAGATTTCTTTCAGTGTTTAGGACTGCTTTGACTGTATGTGTGTCTTTTTCTGTCTTTGTCTTCCTCCAAGTCCTCACAGCCGCTGTCACACAAGCTTCCTTACAGTCTATGCTTCATAAGCTTCTCACTGCCGGACCGTCCGCTTTCAACGTCACTACTCTGCTTTCCCAAGCTGCTCAGCTTTCCACACAAGGTATGGCTGAAGTCCCAGTCACTTCACACCTCTCCTAACTGATGTTGTGCTCCAGAGCAACTAATCCACATTTTGTTAAGGAACTATGCAACCATATATTACAATACTTTGTTAGACCAATGTTTTAGGTATGTTAATAGGTTAAGCTACAACTTTACTGGAAAACTGAGACTTCGGTGAAGAATGAGATATATATATATTTTTTCAAATAATATTAATTTAGTAGTAATTTAAGTCGGATTTAGTACATTTGGTATATTGTTATAAATACATTTATTTACCAGATTCCATATATCATTTCTATAACTCTGTTTCTAATGAACAGCTCAAAAGTCCGGTCAGTCACCCATGTCATTAGCATCAGATGCCTCTTCACCGAGGTCATGCGTGTCTCCCAGAGTCAGCACACCTCAGACCAATGCTGTCTCTAAACCCCTGCTCAGCTCTGCATCTCTTTCTTCGCAACCAAAGGTCAGTAGCAACTAGTGGTTTGTCATTGCCTAAACTTCTCTGTTATGGTGGCCTCAAAGTGTTTGGACATGTCATTGCATTAGATAACAAAATATCAATCCCTGTGACATATGTAACAGATGATGCTACAGCTTGCTGACTTGTTTTCTTAGTCATTTTTTGAAGTTGCTTTCAACCAGCTGGTCCCAAAGTAATTTGGTAAAAAAAAAAAAAAGTTTGTTGTTCTTTAGTAAAAATCTGTTCACATCAAGGCTAGAATCACTACATGACTTCTAAAATCTGAACAAATGTCAAAACACTAGGCATCAACCTTTGTAAAAGGTTACAACAAGCACAGCAAACTCACAAAGTGACATGCACATTGTTGCTAGGAGACACATAACCAAAGAAAATAAATATTCTAAAATCAGCTGAAAATATCAAACATGTTTGATATCCTCTGATTGATGGAATTATAGTCTGAAGCTAATTTGTAAACACAGCTACCCATAATATGTCGACTGGCTCTGACTTTCAATAAGTTGACTAGACTCTTAGTGCAAACTAAATTGAATAATTTCTCTGTTTTTATAATGGATTTGTGTAGATTAAGATTAAAATTTTGGTCTTTATAAAAAGGGCGCAAAAGTTCAAGAAACACGTATGTACAGTATATATGTTATATTGGTTTGATATTCACACATTTAAGTGTTGCACAAGTGTCTAAATACTTTTTGGGACCACTGTGTATGTTTTACGTTCCAACACATTTTAGAAAGTTGTACTGCTGACCATTTCTGGTCATATTCAAGCTGTTGTTCTTCAATTTCAGGTCAGCGCATCAATTCAAAGACAAGGATCAACTTCCCAGCAGTCTGTCAGCTCTGACAAACCTCTGGAATTCAGTGATCCCCGTCTTCACAGGCAAATGTACGAATCTCTCAGTAGGAACTTGTCTTTTGGCTGTTGGTAATGTTGGAGCAGCCTATCAAATGTCGTCCTACAGCACCATCTACCTGTTCAGTGTTGAAATGCAACCAAACACATACATTGTGGATAATGCGGATATCAATTTTGGTTTCCTTTGACTTTGATTATATTTTTTTTTTATAAATGAGGGTGAGTATATGGTGACAGAAATTGCATTGTTGGGTAGACTTTCACTTTAATACATGTTTATTATTATAAGCATACACTTGTTAGTATTATTATTATTATTAGTATACAAAACGTATCTATTTAAATGGTTGTAATTTTAAAATTCTATTTATTTATGCATTTAATTTTTTTTTATTTTATAGCAGTCAAGAGGGCTTGTCGAGCTCTAATGGCAGTGCGGGCATCAGCATTCCCGCCTCAGGCAGCACCTCTCGAACCAAAAGCACTTTCACTCCTTCTCTAGCATTGCACTTTGATGAAAATCTCATCAAGCATGTTCAAGGCTGGCCTGCAGAACATGTGGAGAAGCAGGTACGAGCATGTTCATTGATCTTCTAGGGCCAGTTGTTCAAAAGTAATCTGATCGGATTTCGACGATCGGATTGGATCAAATCTTGAAGATTGGTTGTTCAACAGAAATCTGAATCTGGATCAAATAATCAGTTTGTGTTATTCAAAACTATTTAGTGAGATTGGGGTACCTTTGATCCAAAAAAATCAGGATTATACTGATCCCACCAGAAGGGTGGATTTCAGGAACAAAAATATAATAAAACTTTAAAACTGGTCCAAAAATGCAACATTTGTAACATGTAATATATCCCCAAAAGCCCCAAACAGCTGTCAATATCAAACAAAAAAGTGATCTAATTTAAAGTGTTTTATTTATTTATTTTTAATCACTGTTTGTAAACTACATTGGCACAATCATCAAAGATGAACCAGTCAGAAGTAGTTATTTATGTAAATGAAATGTGACCCTGGAGCACAAAACCAGTCATAAGTAGCACGGGTATATTTGTAGCAATAGCCAACAATACATTCTATTTTGATAGATTTTTCTTTTATGCCATAAATCATTAGGATATTAAGTAAAGATCATGTCCCATGAAGATATTTCGTAAATTTCCTACCGTAAATATATCAAAACGTAATTTTTGATTAGCAATATGCATTGATAAGAACAACTTTGAAGGCGATTTTCTCAATATTTTGATTTTTTTTTTGTACCCTCAGATTCCTATCCTAAGTAACAAACCATACACAGGGCTTAAAGTTCTCCGGCACCGTGCCGGATCTCCGGCGTGTGGCGTTTAGCTGCGGGAAAATAAGATAGTCCTCCTACATTAAAAAAAAAAAATTATTGATTTTTCTTTTATGCCAAAAATCATTAGGATATTAAGTAAAGATCATGTCCCATGAAGATATTTCGTAAATTTCCTACCGTAAATATATCAAAACGTAATGATTGATTAGTAATATGCATTGATAAGAACTTTTTAATTAAGTAATATGCATTGATATGCATTGATAAGAACTTTTTAATTAAGTCTAATTAAGTAAAGATCATGTTCCATGAAGATATTTCGTAAATTTCCTACCGTAAATATATCAAAACGTAATTTTTGATTAGCAATATGCATTGATAAGAACAACTTTGAAGGCGATTTTCTCAATATTTTGATTTTTTTTTTGTACCCTCAGATTCCTATCCTAAGTAACAAACCATACACAGGGCTTAAAGTTCTCCGTATTTAATATTATTTTAGAGTATTATAAATATAGAGTAATAAAGATAATACATTATTATCAATAATAGTTTAATAATATTAAACTGTTAATGATAATAATTATACCCATGTCCTCAGTTTCTCGTTTCTCGCGTCGTTTGGCTGCAGAAAAAAATAAATAAAAAGATAGTCCTACATTTTAAAAAACTTATTGATATCCTGTTTGAGTTCATCAGTTTGCCTACCAATGGTATGAGAGGAATACAGCTTTCACTCTCAACCAAACTAACATTACTAGCCAATCAGACATTTTTGGTCCTATAAACATGAGACAAGCATAATAGTATCCAACTGCAGAGTTGCAGCTGATGAGTGCGAGAGAACGATATGATTGGCAGAACAAATTTACCTGTAGTTTTGAAAAGTGTCCACCCCCAACCCCCGGAAAAAAAGTTCAGGCTCAGGATTTTTTTTTGCTTTAACCCCTGCATACATCAATGGAAAGCTTATTTATTCAGCTTTCAGATGATATGTAAATCTCAGTTTCCAAAAATTGACCCTTATGACTGGTTTTGTGGTCCAGGGTCACAAATGCAAAACTTTTCTGAGAGAACACACTAGGGTTTGAACGACTTCTGATTTTTTTGAAAAGTCAACTTTTATGTGATGAAAGTCGAGTTGAAGTCGACTAGTCGCTGATGACGTCATTAATGAATAAATAAGTCTGGGGCTGTGATAAACAGCTTGTGCACAGCTATGGCATATGACACAGCGCTGCCCACACGGCTGTTGCTCCTATAACAGCTAATTTTGATCAGTTCTTTTGTCTTTGGGTCGTTATATTTCTCACAGATTTCTGCTCATTCTAAATCAGATACAGATAAAGTAGATACAGATAAAGATACATTTTACTGTGATTACTGACATTTTACAGATAAAGTAGCACAGTAAAGATTACATTCATATGAATGCATTAGTGAGAGCGATTACGTGTGTGAATTAATTCTACCTGGCAGCGTCTCTCTACTAGTAGTGAAGCTGTGGAATTTAGTTAAGAAATATATGCTTGAACTTTTCAGTTTCTAAGCTATTTTATTGAGAAATCACAGAACAGTGTTGACAATACATTATAATGTACAGTATTTGAAAAATAATGTGTTTTTTTAACATTAAAGCATGTCAACATATTCTGTTACACCAAATACACAAAATAATGATCTTTAAAAAAGCATCATATGACCCCTTTAAAGCATCATGGTAGAGCATTGAAGTCGATTAGTCGGTACAACCCCTAGAACACACAGAGACACAGATAGATAGATAGATAGATAGATATTATTATTATTATTTCTTTATTTCTTTACATCATCATGTCTCTTTAGGGGCTTCGTAGAGCACTAGTAATCAAGATTTGGTAATATGAAAAAGTTTGTATCTGGATCATTGTGGTCAATCCAATTTTGCTTTTAAAAACCAGCAGAAAAGATGGATTACCCGATCCTGGATAGCAAAACCTGAGATTTCCAAATCCAGATCATTCTGATCCAGATAACAACTGGCCCCTAAAGATCAGATATCAGTTCTCCAGCTGTTGAATTTCTCTTCCTCTTCATCTTAAATTCCTGTCACCCAGGTGTCACGGTTAAGTGAGGATATCCACAACATGGGAACCCTCTACATGTCAGAGATCTGCACCGAACTTAAGAACCTTCGCTCTTTAGTGCGAGTATGTGAAATCCAGGCCACATTGAGAGAGCAAAGGTCTGTAACCCTGATTTGAATAGAATGATCAAATATACATAATAAAATGACTTTTTATGAATCCTTTTTCTTCTTTTCACACAGGATTCTGTTTCTGAGACAGCAGATCAAAGAACTTGACAAACTGAAAAATCAGAATTCCTTCATGGTTTGAGAGATGGCTGTGGAGCTCATGGCAGTCTCTCTCCAAACATGTCCAGCCCCTGGTTGTTTGGACCCCTGCTCTCAGCCCGAGCTCTCAGATTCGCAGTCGAACTGTAGGCTGCAATGCCTGAAATGGGACAGAGAGAAAGGAAGCTTCCAAAAGTGCTTATCAAGGCAACACAAGGCCCAGAGATCGTAGATTAATTTCACAGTCCTTTGACGTACATCGCTTCTCTATTCTCAGATCCACAGGCCATTAGAGAGAGATATTCAGAGAGCGCTCTCCAACTCGGACTAACCTTTGAGTAATCATGCAGTGGATCTGGTGATTCATGTGCTGGTTTTTCAGGGTTACGCCTGTGTTAATGGATCATAAAGTTCACTGTCACACTGGAGACCTAATATCCCCTTATCCTCCAGTGACTGACAGTGATTATGAATGATGTCAGAAGGGCTATCTGTGCACAAGGACGCTTCCAGCTGCACTGGCATTTCTCAAAGTGACCAACTAAAATAAGCCCAATATACTTCTGAGTGCTCATTCTCAAAAATTAGGCCTGACTGGCTGATTCTCTACCCCTCAGAAAGATTACATAGGACGCAAAAGTGATCTTAATTGACTGCAGCAAAACGAATGGGTGCTAAAAATTTCTGAATTGGTGACGTGGCACTTAAAAGCTTTTGCCGAAGCGGTAGATGCACATTTTCTAAGTTTCTGACCCTGATATAGGGGTTGTCACTTTCTGCCTTCGATGTTCCTTGTTCTTTGCAGTGCTGTTACACATCTAACAGAGATTACTTTTCATGCTGCACCCCAGCACTGTTTGACACTTTTTATTTTTTTTTATTGTTGTTTTGATTTGTTTGTATTTTCTCAGTTGTTCTTTACTCATAGAATTGAGTTTAGTCATTCCCATATTGCCCGAATTAGGAGGATGCAATGAGAGAACTCCATATTTTATACAGCTGTGGCTGCACATCAAAAATGCATCCTTCATGGACAAAAGAGGACCACGAGGACTGTCCAAGCCGACCTACTGGGGGAAGAGTATGGAGACGTACAGGATCAGATCAAGTTTTTCCTAATCTTTTACGTAAAATATCAACTAGTCTATAGGGAAAAAAAAAAAAAACTAAGCATTTAGTCAACTTGTCAGTTTGTATTTGACAAGGATGTGAAAAAAGGCTAAACTGGTGATTCCTCTTTGATGTTTGCAATGTCATTCATAGTTTTGCTCCATTGTTCTTTCTGTCTTCACTGCCCTCTGATGCAGGGTTTGAACTTAGACCAATTTTAACGCGATAGGCTGTAAATGGAGTACACTTTCAGCAATATGTTGCTTTGTATATGGTTTCTAAAAGCTACGGGAAATAAACTATTACCACATTATGTTTTGGTACGTTTGCTTTTGTGTATCGGTTGGTTTAAGACGACTGCATGCAATCATGAACTAAAAGAACTCGAACACATGCTTGAATGTTTTTCCTTGTTAGCTTTTCTGTGGAATGTTTCATGTGCACTTGGGATCTGACCATTTCAGTGTTTCAGAACCCTAGGATTAATAATAACAATCTACTTATCTGTTTTGTAAGTAGTTATGTTAGATGTATTATAATACATACAGTTGTGGCCACAATTTTATATAGTTGAAAAATCTGCAAAATGTTCATTTTAACAAGAAGGTTAAAAAAATTGCATTTTAGTATGGCACTGAGTAAGCCGTTTCACACAACAGATGCTTGCAAAATTAAAGCTGAATTTAAAGTAATTATTATAAATGACCTATTCAAAATATTATGTAAGTGATTCTTAATGTGTTGGGTTTTTTTATGTTTTGTGATCATTGTTCATGGATCTCTTGTTTGTCCTGAGCAGTTAAACTGCTCACTGTTCTCAAGAACAATCCTCCAGGTGCTGCACTGTAAAAAAAATTCCGTAAAATTTACGGTAAAGAACCGGCCCGTATATAGTAGGGGAATTTACCGTGAACCATTTAACAGGTTTTTACTGTAGCATTTTTACAGTCTTTTACCGTTAAATTCACGGTCATTTTTTACAGTGTGGGTTTACAATATCATCTGCATATTTGAACCCTTCCAACAGCGACTTCATGATTTTGAGATTCAACTTTTTTTATTCTGAAGACAGCTGATGGACTCGTACTACAAAAAGTGCAACTTTTGCTGCTATATTCAAGAAGGTAACAGAAGATGCATTAAGAGATTTTTGAAAAGGATATCTGGGTTAAATTGTATTTTGTCTTCTGGAAAACAAATCAACCTGCAAATATAAATTAACATAATATCTTAATACTGGTTAGAAGTAATTCATGAACTTGGTCATTTGGTTTCGATTAGATAAAGAGAAAATAAGAATATATTAAGCCATTGGCAATTGGTATTTTTACATACAGGGGTCACTGTAAGTTACAAGTCAAGCCATGCTTTTTTCTGCAGAATGAGGGTTAAGCTGTATTAGCTGTGCATGGGCACATGGGGAGGCAACAGTCACAACTCACGCCTGTGAATGAACAGTCCCAGCGGCTCGATGACTCTTATAGGAGGAGCTGCTCTCATTCTCAAGTCTTCAACATTTAAGAGCACTCAAGCGGACTATATACAGGATATTCTCCTTTTGAATAGTTGCGAAGGCTGTGAATCTCGCGTTCGAATTAAAACAAAAATGGATTATGTCTAACATGGGTTTTTAAATTGTATTCTAACAACTCCACGTCGGCTTTTCTGCGCACAGCTGATTTGATCTGGAAGTCTTGAAGAGCAGCGAGGACTAAACCACGATGTGATCATTTCTATCCAAAAATGTTACGAAAAGTTAACGAAGCAAGTTGGAACACATCGTGAACACTAATACAGTGTTTCTGGCTATAAAGTCCGTATCGATGCGAATCTGAAAAGGCAAAGAAAGTGCTTTTGTCCAATGCAGCGGAACAGCAGTCTCGTTTCCATTTGGCTTCAGCTCGAGCTGTGCGCGATGGCTGTTCTCCTCACTAAAGGTGAGTGAATACTGTTTATATGGTCAGAAGAGTCTCCAGATTGACCAATTAATGATTTAGTGGAACTACAATTAATTACATTTGTAATACAACCAACGAAGTGTATTTACAGCTACAGCGTATTAATAATTACATATTATTATTACACAGTAATAACAATGTAACACGAACGCTAATGTATAGTGTGACCAAAGGTTTTTTGAACACCTAATTATTTGTTATCACGTATTAGCACTTTTGTTTTGCATTGCTGGGTGTGTGTAAGTACAACTATCAATACTAAATGTTGTATTGTTCTGTCAAAGTATTAAGAACCAAAAGTCTTAAAGCCAAATTCCATTTTTTTTTTTGTAAGAAAATCCATTTGGGAACTAGGCTTTAAACAGGGGTTAAGTTGGAAAATGAATATCTATTTTTAAGTTATTTTAAGTGTTCAGTTGGAGTGAAGTTCATTCTTTTAATACGAGTAATTTCTCTTTTCTTGTAACAGGAGAAATACGGTGCTACTGCGATGCCCCCCACTGTGTGGCCACTGGTTACATGTGCAAATCGGAGCTGAATGCCTGCTTCACCCGCACCTTAGACCCTCAAAGTGCCAAGTCTCCTTTATCTCATGGATGTTACGACCCTCTGTTGAACTCTGGAAAATCTTGCCACCCAGAGTCAACCTATGACACCATTCATGGATCTGCCACACTTCAGTGTTGCCATGAGGATATGTGCAATTACAGAGGCCTGCAAGATGTCACATACAGAGGAAGTGAAATTCATGGTATGAGAAGAAGTATTTTTTAGTTATTGCTAGTGATAGACAGATAAATCAGACAATTTTTTATTTCAGTCATTAACTGTGCCCACTTGGCCAGTTAATAGAAGTACCTATTGAATTCTACCATTCTAAATCTACCAATTTGTCATTATCTACAAACAGTCTTGTCAATGAGTAATTCACAGCTTTTATTTTCAAATATTTTGGGAAATTTTGAGATATATGTGCATTGTTTCCTTGCACATGATGTGAAAGGAAACATTGTTTAAGAAATGTTAAAAGAAAAGAAAAAAAAAAAAAGTTGAGAAGTTAATTTTCAGAATGTCAGTTGCATTTCAACTGCTGTTTTAGCAATTGATCAGCCATGCTGGTCTTTAATAATGTGCACAGGCACATGGGGAGGCAAGATCTGAAATATTTAGAAACAACTTCCCCACTGTGATTGGTTGATGGTTGTGAAACAGAGTACATTTCATTTAAATGAGTAGTTGTTACAAATCTGTATGACTATTTTAGAAAAAACGTTTTTGTCCAATGTTGTTTTGGACCCCACTGACTTTTACTGAATTGACAAAACCAGTTAAATATTCTTAAAAATATCTTCTTTTGTGTCCCACAGAATATCGTGTATGTCAATGTTTTTCTTCAACTGCTTCATAAAAACATGGCCCTAAACATTCTCTGTTCTTATTCAGACAAACGGCGACATCAAACCGAAGGTAGCCATCACGTGATTGCACGACTACAGGAAATTCCTTTCTCCAAGGAGGTATGGTTCCGCGCTGCGGTCATCACTGTACCCATTGCCGGCGGCCTCATCTTGGTCCTCCTCATCATGCTGGCCCTGCGTATGCTGCGCAGTGAAAACCGCAGACTACGACAACAACGGAGAGAAATGTTGTCTCGCCTTCATTACAGCTTTCATGGCCAACACCTCACCAAGGGTCATGTGGCCAAACTGGACTTAGAGTGTATGGTTCCAGTAGGAGGCCATGAGAACTGCTGCCTGACCTGCGACAAGATTCAGCAGTCCGACCTTACCAGCCAAAGACTTCTTTCATTGGTCAGCTGGGGAAAGCACAGTGGCCAAGGCAAGCTAGAGTTTGTGTGATGGCTTAAGAATTTGCTTTCCTCCGTGGGACTTGTGTTTTATTTCAACCCTTCTAAAGGAGGTACTGCAAACAAGAACTCAAAAGAGAACACTTGAAAGCTCTAACCATATGGTTGTTGCTCTAGAAGCACTTTACTTGAATTAGAGACTTAAGGAGAAGACTGCTTGTATTATAGGCTGCGACGAGGAGCGGCTTCGTGCTGGTATTCTTTATCACCGAAGGATTCCAAAAAAATGTATTTTGGTTTTATCATGTGCACTTTTTGTATAAAGAATTTATGGTTTATTTGCTTTAATAGTGGAGAAAAACCAGTGTGTCAACACTTGTAAAAAAAATGGTAGGGGTACAATATCTTGTCACTGGGGCAGTGCCCTCAAAGGGACATCTTTGTACCTTGTTTACCCCTAATAGTCAAAGGTACCTTAAGGGTGTATGCTATTATTCTAAGGTATTAATATACACTTTTTAGGGGTAGATAAGGTCTTGGTGACATGCTGTTTTATCAGTAAGGTACAGTTTTTGCTTTTTTTTTCACAGTGAATGATGACCGCTGCTGTGTGAATGTGTGACTCTCACTGTTAAAGAGATAGTTCACCCAAAAATGAAATTTCTGACATTATTTACTTACTTACTCTCAAACTCAAACATATGGGTTTTCAGCTGTTTTTGTTCATACAGTGAATTAAATGCACTTTCAAGCTCTAAAATGGACATAAAGGTAGTGTAAAAATGTAATCCAACCCTACAAGTAATCCATATCCATAACTCATTTATACACATAAGTCATTTAATTCATTTCCTGAAGCAATATGTTCACTTAGAACAATGAACAAGCCAAAAATGTACAGGGTTTTCATTTACAAATCACATCAAATAATTGATAAACTTGTGTATACAAAGCCCAAATCAAATATGGTGATGTGCCAAAAACATCAAACCTTATTGGTGCATGTGTCATGATGTAAAGGAGGTTAAAAGTTTTGAACTTTCATTGTTTGGACAAAAACGTACAACAGAAACATTCTTCAAATACATTAATTTGTGTTCCGCAGAAGAAAGAAAATAATAGACTGAAATGTCATGAGGGTGAGTAAATGATCCCCAAATGTTTAGCTTTTTGATGAACAATCCCTTTAACATTCACCAGCCACCTCTGACCTGCTTGTAGATTGTGCTCACTGTAAAGATGTTTAACTGTAAATATTACATGTTCAACAAGGAATCTGTTTGGTATTTCGTATTTTATTGGTTCTTGTTCGATGAGATCGCATTGGGTGTGTGAAGCTGAACAGCACTAAAAGTACTCAGTGTTGTGTATGATATTGACAAGCTCATTATACCCGGAGGGAGAAGTCTTGGCTAATGCTTCAGTATGTCAACACGTGCACAGTTGCAACCGCTCGACTGAGGCATTGGAATCATTAGCAGCAGCATAAGGGCATGGCAGTGTAGTGTGGTAGCTATTACAATCATGTCTTGTTTTACAGTAGCGCTACACGTCTGACTGACTCAATTCCCAGGCCACAATCACTCAGGCTCAAACTCTTTCACTCGGCTTCTTTGGAAAGAATTTAGATCCTCTGTGTAAACTTACCCTCTCACACTACTTATTGTTAATTCCACTGGACGGAAGGTGCGCTTGACACTGGTTTCCAGTGTAAATTTAATTTTATGTTAGTCTCTTTGGCTCCTTTATTTTGCATTGTTAATAGGTAGTGCAGTGGGTCATTAAATCCTTTTACAAATAATCCCTCATGACAGCACAGCATGTCTCTTTACTCATTTTATTATTATTATTATTATTATTTTTGCAGGAAATGCAGTCAATGCACTTAACATTTACTGTCATTTTGCATTTTAGTCCATTCTGAGATCCCAAGTCTTAACAGTGTGCTTCCTCAAAAATGTGTCCCTGTTCACTTTCCAAGTCATCAGGCCACTGCACACTCGGCCTCTGGCTCATTGCACAAAAAGTTAACAGTTATTGTTGGCCCTAGAGGAGAATGCAAGCTTTATTGCAGTGAATGGGATAAAAGGCATTTTCCTCTGACAGTAATAACAGGGAACTTATTCCGTGGTCCACATATATTTTAAAACATAAACTCAAATTCTTGAATGTGCATTTTTGCAGAGGTTAACATCAGGGTCAGAGAACAGAACCACCCTTTCTTTTGCCTTCTAGGGGTTTTGGTGGTGCCACTTTTTGTAATTATCTGTGATTATTTCACAGTGAAATATATTTGTGAATTGATAACCATTAGTGGGTCCTGTGTTGGTCTTATTACTATCAGGTTTCTATTTGTGTAAATTCCTTATATGATATTTTAGATATACTAATAATCCCCTTCCTTAGTACAGTAAATCACACAAACACTTGTTAACAAAAGCCCTCAACATTTCACACTTACAGTACATTCTCATCTGATGAAGTGCTATTACAATGCCTGCTCAAAAATGTCAGATAATGTTAGATAAGTGTTTAAGTGAGTCTTAGAAATTGGAGGGAGCCCAGTGTTCCTGCAGACAAATAAAAAGTTTGAAAGGAATTAAAAAAGCAAGACAGATTAATTTAGATTTCTCAAAACAGCTCTGACCCCTACTTTTTTATGCCTTGAACACTATTGAGTGAGGGAATGTTTGGTTTCTGTGTCTAGAATGAGGAGGTGCCTGATTTGGGGGGTTTCAGCAATGCCTTTGTGCCTTCAACCTTTCAAGACTCCCTCAAATCCCTGGCCTGTTCAGAACATGATCAGCAGAGCAAGTGTGCACTTTGAACTTGTAGTGTGTGAGGAATGTGGATTAATGCATGAGCGCATAGCAAGTTCTCTTTTCAAGGGCACACAGGCCATTCTCTCACATACAACAGCTGAAATACAGAGGCACATGCCCAGAATGAGCTAAATTAGTTATCAGTTCGACATGAAATGGTAAGGTTTAGTTCTGAAAACTTCTCAAGAGCTCTGAATTTGTGTATTTGGACAGAAACATCTGCAGGCAAACAACAGTAAATTTAATTTAGCTTTTGAATCTTTAACTTGTATACTGAGAAAGTGAGAAAGAGTTTGAATGTGATATGCATTATTTGCATATTTGAGTGCGATATGCATTATTTTGTGTTTAATAGCATATTGTGTTGTTAGTTTAGCAACATCCGCTGTTGGCAAACTACTGGAATCAACTATAAGTGTTGGAGTCTTACTTGTGGTTCTTGTGAAGATCACGTGTGATCATTAAACAAGTCCCTGGCATGTAAAGCATTCCTAATTAGTCACTTATGCAGTTCCATTTCAGTTTGAATGCTTTATTGAAAGGTAGCTTCCTTTGTAGACAATAGGGCATGCAGCTTGCTAGGTTTAAGAACAGAGCCAAAGAGTTGTCAGAGCTTTGAGCTGTAATGACAGATTGCAGAAAAAAACAGTCATTTCAAAATGTGTAACTGTAAAAAGACGTTTATGAAAAAGCTAGAAGAGAAGCTCAGCCAGAGCAAAACCTTTGCCAGGTGGTTCATAAAGACCTGGAACAGCTTCTAAATCTGCAATGTTTTCTTCAACCTTCACTCACTCCAACTCTGCTAACAGACAGGAAGTACTTAGTCACTTGCTGTTTACCTCAGAAGTTGCAGATATTCTATACCTGAGGGGTCTCACACTTGTAACTTTTTGATGTTCACCTTTTGATTTTTCATCTTGTGGTAGTCGGGGAAGTAAAAGGAAAAATATAGGCTCTTTTGATCCTCAACTCAAAGGACATTCAACAAATATTACATCACCAAGCAGAGGGGAAACTCGTTTAAAGTTTGTTAGCACTGTAATATTTCAACTTTAACTGGCTAGCTGCTAACATTTATTTTGGTGATTCAAGTATAAAATTCGAAGTGATTTGAAAGAAACAAGCAATTTTTATTACAAACATGAGTCAAACTGGAGCATATTCATTACTTTTTAATTGTTTTGAAGGGGGGAAATTATATTCTTATAGAAAGATAAGAATTATGTTGACAAAGCAGGGACTAAAGAACAACAATCTGAAAACGCCACATAAATTATGATTAGAAACATCAAATTTAGGGGGTGTAGCACAACCAGCACTCCCTGGATCTGGGCCCTGTTGTTCAAGAGGGGTGTGGAGTTTGAATTTGAACATTCCTTTTGTAACTAAATGGGGGGAAACAGGATTAAGAAGAGAGAAAAGGAGATGAGCGAGTGAGTTATCAGAAAACAGTGAATATGGAGCTTAAATGAGATTAAAGATTCATATGTGATTTTTCTACACATTTGAGAAATGGCAGCTTTATAGTTTTTGAAGTATAGCCAAGTATAGAAAATGAAGTATAGAAAAGTAATGAAAACAGATATAGGTGGACTGGGAATCATAAATAACTTTTGGCTCAATGTCCATTCTCAAAACAAAATGTTCTAAGATCAACATAAAACTTTGGAGCTATCGGTTGAATTTTCCTGAATATTGGCAAGGAACTAAATATAACATTCCTATAACAATGACACATACAACTGGATATTAACCATAAATGGTTGTGTGTTAGTCAGATAACTACACTCTAAAAATGCTGGGTTGTTTCAACCCAATTTTGGGTCAAATATGGACTAACCCAACTGTTGGGTTAAATTTTGGTTACATTTTTAAATTAACTTTTTAACCCAACAGTTGGGTTAGTCCATATTTGACCCAAAATTGGGTTGAAACAACCCAGCATTTTTTAGAGTGTAGTTATCTGTAAACCCACTGATATCGAATCAAACTCGCTCCAAGGCAACAAACTTTCCACATTTAACTAGCACAATGTTCTACAAATGTTCATCATTCATGAAACAGCAACACTCACTAAAATGTCAGACTCCTAACATTCAATAAATTGTTGTCATATCTTATATGATTGCCACACAAAATAAACAAGATACAGTAATATCTGTTTTTCTATTATGTTTTATGCTAATAAACAACCAGAGACATTGGAGCCACGTTGAAAAACCAAAATGTATTCAGACTACTTATTTTCTGCCCCCTGTTTAAGTGAGGGAGTGATTTTCACAACTGTAATTTTCAGAATCATGATTAAAGTTTTGAAGTTTGGAAATGAAAGATCTTACAAAGCCTCACCACGCAGCCGCACAGAAACTACTATGTTCTTGTTTATCAAAGCCTCATGCTAACTACTGAAAACAATATTCACAAAGGCAGTCTTGATCCGACAGTGAGGGGAGACTGAAAATGTTGGCTTTTTCAGAGAAGCCATATATTTGAGCAAGCCTTATATTTGTCTGTAAAATAGTACCGCCTTTGCCCCCCAACAGCATTTCTCTTACTGGGTACTATTTTCTTGTGGCCTTGTTAAGTACTGTCTAGTTGGTATACATAAGGCTTGTGATGAGGGCAGGAGGATTTATTATGCAGTAGTGGCACATATATTCTCCTTTTGCCAGACGAACATGGTCAATAGTCCAGGCTGCATCACAAGTCAGATTATGGATTGATATATTTCAGAATATTTAATCCAGTTCATTCTCCCTGAAGATCGGGATACATTACGCCAGCATTTGGTGGGGAGACTTGAAGCTGGCCATAGGGTCTGTCAGACAACTTTTGTGTTCCTTGTGATCTTTGCTGGGGATCTGTCTCTATGGCTCATCTAGTTGTCATGGTCTCCGCTGACACTGAGGACAGACAGACAATATTAGCATAGATGCCCCCCCACTTACGATGTAACAAGTATGAATGTTATGGGAAGTGTTCCCAGTTCTGGTTGACCTAATTTATGCAGCATTTATTATGCAGCATTTATGTTTAGATTTATACCTGTCCACTCTTGTATGTCACTGACCCATAAGTGTCTGTGCTGATGTGTGCTGATTTTGGGTCAGTTCCTATTCGTGTTTCTAATATTCATTGCACAAGAGTCAGGAACTTCTTTTAGATGGAACATTTGTTATGACAGATGGGGAAGTCTATTTGATGTATTGTTTAAAATTTATTATAAATCTCTGTCATCGTTTGATGAGCTAAAAACAAAACCTAAGAGGATGCACTGTATCTGTAGTAGTCACATATGTTTTTGTCTAAATGTAATGTTTCGTTGTATTTTGGGTGACTGTCTGTCAATTGCTGTTATGTTGACTTCTGGGAGGTGTAGTAGTAGGTGATCAAAGGAACACACTGCTCCACAGAGGCTTACTGAAGCCGACACCAGATTTTCCCCTATCATGTCCTGTCATGCTAGTAATTACACAAAGCTGTCTACTTCTGAGCCAAGCCCTTAGACTCCACGTTATCATGTCTCTCTCTATGGTACACGCTGAGAAGATAAACACACATTTCCACACATATCTTTGACATTAAACTTAAGTTCCTAGTCACATGAGATGGAGGGCATTCCAGTGGCTGAGGACTTAATAACAGGCCAGGATGTTTGTTCCTGCATGTAGGATGTCACGTTGCCTTATGGCAGTCTAAAGGCTACCAGTGACCAACCCCAAACAGATGTCTGCCATACCACAATACATCAGCAGGTCCTCAATGTGCACCATGATAACACAGATTACACAGACAAGTACTGCCAGGCATAGCCACGGCTTTTTTCAATGAATTTTAATGAATATACTAATTAATAAAATTAATATTATTTATGTTGTATTACATATTGTTCATTCATTTATTTTTAACACCGCACCCCCAGCACCCCCATTTTTTCGTGGGCTACACTCCAGGGGGTGCTGCAGCACCCTCAGCACCCCTACTTCCCGTGGTAATGCTGCCAGGTACATACATATTGTAACTGTAGTGTGATATTTGATATTACATTTAAAGATACTGTAATTTATTTTAAATGTACTCAACTGCAACCTAATCATTACAAATGTCTGACAGCGAATCACCACAATCACCAGCTCTGGACTCCATGTCCCAGAATCCTCCCCGGCTCACACTTGTTCTCAGTCACGATCACCATCACCTGAGTTCTGATTCCCCACACCTGTCATCTGCAATCAAGGCACCATTCATAAGCACGCTCCTTCCAGTCACTCACCGTCCGGCCTACCGTTCACTACCCTGATCCGACCAGACTCTCAGAATGTTAAATACCTGTTTCTACTTCTCTCTAGATCCCCGAAGTTCTTCCTAAGTTGCTCTCCTCCGCTCCTGGATCCTGAACTCTCCATGAACCTGCAAAGGAACCAAAAACCATCAGTACCCAGCTAAGATTCATTGAACTGTCATTTGTGTTGGATACTCACCAGTCATTGCTCCATTCGATCTGCCTCAGCCATATCTTTCAATAAACCTGCTATTCATTCACTTATCTGTTGTCTCCAGCTTGATCTGTGACAATGTCAGACAATGTTTCAGTTGAAATGACATTAAAGTATATTTTAGTTTACTACAAATGCTTGTCAGAACATTCTGTAGTACACTTTAAGAACAGTTAAAAGACAATAGAAGTAATTATGAAATTGTTTAGTTTAAGTATATAGTTAAGTATATAGTCTTATTTAAGTGGCTCAAAAAGCATTCTCAAGGTCAGCTAACTGCATTTAATATAAAGTTATATTAAAACATAATATAAAACATAGTTGCACTGTAAATAAGCAACAAAGTGTCAGAAAACATTACATTCAGTTTACACTAATTCTTGAACAATTTTTTCTGTTCATTCTTTTAAAGTGTATTTGTTTTTAAAGTGTATTAATTATCACACAAAATAAAATTAAGCAGTTTTACTACAATAAAACCATGGTTCATTTTGGTAAGGGGTGTGATGTCCACATGTTTTTGTTGAAGAAGTTAAAGAGGCTGTAGCATTTCTATCGGAAAAAGGTGGCCAAAAATAAAAAAATTAAATGGATATTTGAATGAAATGTTTGGTCAATATTGAACAAGGATTTGATCGTCCTGTAAGTGTAACAACAGTAATTATCAGGCCTTTGGTGCCCTTTGCAGGCATTTGTAATAATGCAAATTGTTTATTTTGTATTACATTAAGTATTTTAACAGTGTTATTCGATGAAAACCATATGATTATTATTAATTAACCAATCATTATTGCCTCATTGTTTTTATATAATATATTTTAAGTCATGAAAACTAGAATATTAAGTCAGATGCGTTGTTGGTGGTGGTGAAATTATTACCGACATTAAAACACGTTACTAATGTCAACAGTCAAAAAAGTTTGACAGGATTATGAATGTAGTTACCTGAAAGTGATGCACAGGCTTTATCTTTTCTCTGCGCCAGACTGCGCTGATGTCTTTTCCCTGATATAGTCTAGTTGTCCATTAATTATGATGATCATTTGTATTCAGCTGCAAACATGAGGTGAGAGCATATATATATATATATATATATATATATATATATATATATATATATATATATATATATATTATATTTT
>NW_015560618.1:69462-73700 GCF_001515605.1 Sinocyclocheilus anshuiensis | reverse complement strand
ATATATATATCCTATGTTAATGTTTATATTTTTATTTACGTATATGTATATGTTAATATTAATATAGAACGAAAGTTTTTTTTTGTTTTTTTTTGAGCAACTGGGATGGTGCCCTACGCAAACTGCGTACTCTGCGTATTGGGAGCGGCAGTACTATATATATATATACTGTATATATGTGTGTGTGTGTGTGTGTGTGTGTGTGTGTGTATCAAGAAGTAAGATTCTGCCAGACATACATAAGTAATCAATTCTCATTCATTACTCTCCATTTGGTTTGTGTTAATCCAAACATCCATGAGCTCTAAAGAGAAGCATGTCTGACTTCAGATGTTTTCTTTCTTGTTACATTATTTGTTTTGGGCATCATTTGATCAGAAGGGGGTCAGAACAGAATTAGCAGTTTTCCCTCAGTTGAAGAAGTGGACAGTGTTCTGCATGATTAAGCTTTGAAGCATGATGAATATGAGTGCTATATTGCACACTAGTGATACATTAACACTGCGGGATACATTTGGTAGTGATGATGGAGACCAGCTCAGCTGAGCTCTCTGACGCAGTCACAGAGTCAAAGATAGTGGCTAGACTTCATGACATTGTGCTTGAGAAACGCTGATTAGATTCAGGGACTTTGAAACTAAGGCAGGTTTTGTTTGTGTGTGTGTCTCAAAGACTTGAGTACAAATCAAAATGATCTGGACAAGAAGGATAATGGGATGACGCAGCAAAACTGGTGAAATAAAATGTAATTTTAGTTTTGAAATACATCCTGACTAGCCTTTACCCTCTGCTGCACTGCATTACAGTAGCTTTGAAGCCACCACAATGTGCCGAGCATTCTCTCTCCCACCCTCTGTCTCTTGCTCTCTTTCTCTAGTAAAGCTAAGTCAAACCAGCACCCGGTGCTTCTAATTACGGGGCCGGAAGATTGTAGGGTTTGAAGTCATCTCCACAGGCTAGCCAAGATTACAGTGCTGCATCTGTGCCTGTGCTGGAGAAAGAATGAGGGGAAACAGACTCTCTGCTGTGTGCTGTATTTAGATGTGCTCGAACTGCAAGACAGCCATTCTTCAATTTTTGCTTTTTTTTTTTGAATGTGGGTTTTGTAAGAGTTACAGCACAAATGCCTAAATTCAACAGAATAATGCCAGATGAAGGTTGTATGATTGAAACATTATATCAGTGTGTTAAACTGTAAAATTGCATGAAAAGTTCCATTAGATCGATAACAGTTTTTCACCATATAGAGTAAGTGTTTAGTGGTCAAATGCTGTTGTGTATTTGCAAACAGCATTGCAAAGTTGTCTGGTTTGAATTACAGCTCTCAACCTGCGTTTAGGAGCATAGTTTCTTGTTAGTATAACATGTGGAGATCATTTTCTAGAGCAAAATAAGCAAGCTAACATGCAATACAATTGACATATTTAACTCCATATACAGTATATTTTTGAAAATTGTGCATATACAAATGTTTATTACCCCAGGGGGAAAAATCTGAAAAGGGATAGTTCACCTAAAAATTACCCGATGAAGACTAGCATATTCTCCCCGGAGCTTATGCTTCGCCCACGTCCTACATCACCCGCTAGTATGGAATTTTTCGTGTATGCGCACACGACAGTTAGTGAAAGCTAGAGATTATGGTTTTAAAATTGTAAATATGGATATTTTTCTTACACAAACGCATCACTTTGCTTCAGAAGGCCTTTATTCACCCTCCGTAGCCGAGTGGAACACTTTTTTATGATGGATGGATGCATTTTGCTTTATAATCTGGACCACTACCCAGTGCAATTATTAACCTTGAAATAGCCAGGACATTTTTTAATATAACTCCAATTGTATTCGTCTGAAAAAAGAAAGTCATATACACCTAGAATGGCTTGAGGGTGAGTAAATTATATGGTAGTTTTCATTTTTGGGTGAACTATCCCTTTAAATTGATTTTGAATGCATTTATTAGAAGAAGTCATTAGTCCACCACATTTGTGACATCATTAACCATTGTGGTTTGAACAACGAATGAGTGACAAATTTGCTATGGTTGCTAGGTAGATGCTTACTGGCCAAACAAACCAAGAAACCAACAAACAAATAAATGAATAAATGCATTTTATTGAATTTCAATGTCTCTAGATATGGTTTGGTTCCCTCCTTCAGTCTAAGTTCATGTTTTACCTGTTTTATCATCCACAAGGTAAAAATCAAACCTCTAGTCGCATAGAAGTAAAAGCATACCTTTCCTCAACAAGCTGCAAGGTGTGAGGCATTCGTGTCCATATCACAAACATGCGAGTTAGGGTTAGGTTTAATATATAGGATTAGGGGCTTATTAAAATATAACAATTGTTTTCAAACAGGTTTCCCTTTTAAGAACACTCCCCCATCTTCCATTGGTTTACTAATACTACTAATGTATTCCCACCCCAAACACACTCCACTGGTTAAGCCAATGTCGTTGTGTCAGACCATTCAGGATACAGCAATGTTTGGATAGCTCCAGAGAAGCCCCAGAAATCAGCCTATGAATGGCTTACTTTTATTTTTCTATGAATATTATGCTGTGATCAAAGAAAGTTGTTAAACATAACACACATAAGATTGTAAAAATGGAGGGAATTTTACTTTGTAAAATATGAAGCAGAACCAAAGTGAGACAGGATGATTGGCCAGTTTAAATGTGGATGTTAGTTTCGCTGAAACTGATAGTTAAAAACAATGTTTCTGAAAATGTGTGTTTAAATCCTTTGCGGCTCCATTCATCTTACAGAGTCTGACAGTCTATTGTCAGAAGCTGATTAGATGGAGCCATTCACACATTTTTAGCATAACAGAGTGACAGCTACCTGCTTTAGCTTACCTTTAACCTTACATAACCCCTGTGCACTGGGATTTTTTTCTTCTTTTGCAACATTGTACAAAAGCATCTCCAATACTTGTGTAGAGAAACATACCTACAGTATGCAAACTTTGGAGTGATTGATGAAATACATGGGGTAAGCTGCACCCATTTTTATTTAGGCAAGGATAAAAGTAAGAGATAATAAACAGAAGTAAACAATAATACACCTAATTAAACTGCAGAATGTTTGCTGTTTTTTGGAAGCAAGCATCAGTAACATATGGCATAGAAATATGATTTCTTAAAATAAAAATGTAAATAAAAACAAAAACAAATAATTTTAAAATATATTATGCTGAACTTTAATCACATTTTCATAAAAAGGCAATACAAAAATTGTTACAATATTGGAATTTACAGTCACATTTGACATTAGGTGTCTTTAATTGCATGCTTACGTCTAAATAAATATATACATAAATGAGCAAATAAATTAATGAATTAATGTTACAGTGTACCTATGTTCATGTTGAATTGCAAGTGTAACTATAGATGTAACTACATACATAATTAATGTAATTACAGGAAGCTTTTTTGAATGTAAGTATGATGAAATAACATGTATGTACACAATAAGTCCATTTTATCAAATGATTGATTTAAATGTAAGTACATAGCAGTTAAATACACTTAATATAAAGTTAATTTACATTTACATGCATTTATAATATTTACCATACTAAAACCCCACAAAAAACGAAGTAATTGGTAAATTTTAAGCAAAGCATTTTCTTGATTTTATACTTTTATACTTTGTAATTGCACCAACAGGTATGCTATATTTTTAGACATATTGAACTTTTTTTAGAATAAAGTTTTTTAGAATAAATAAACGTACTTTGACATAAAACTAAATTTCCCTTCCATATAGACAATTTAGTTTGACAGGAAATGTTACATCTATTATTATTATTTTTTTAAATTATTATTATTATTGTAATTATTTTTAGAATAAATAAATACATAACTAAAATAAAGAAAGAAAGAAAGAAAGAAAGAAAGAAAGAAAGAAAGAAAGAAAAATTGTACAGTTTTTTTTTTAAATAGTGCACAGTTTACCCCAATCTGCCCTACTGTATTTTAAACACATATATGCTTAATGACTTGTTTTCTTTCAGCTTGTTCCTTGTGTAGGTGGTTTCTTTGAGCTGTGTGTTGAAGGGCGTCTTGCCGGGTCCTGCCCTATGATTGCTGAGCTCGTCTCTGCGTTTAAACGTGCTCTGCTCTGTAATTATATGTGTGCCAGGCTGTCTGGTGAAAAACAGGCTGAGAGAGAGAGAGAGAGAGAGAGAGAGAGAGAGAGAGAGAGAGAGAGAGAGAGAGAGAGAGACAGCGA
>NW_015560618.1:63367-69382 GCF_001515605.1 Sinocyclocheilus anshuiensis | reverse complement strand
GATACCAAACGCCGATACCACACAGCATGTGATAAGTGCCATATTCTGACAAAGAAACACCGACAACAGACATCAGAATGGAGTTATTAGAGATTAAGGATGTCTACGAAGTATATGTATGCAATGAATATAATAATGTTAAAAATTCAGTATTAACGCTTGTATAGCTGATGTGCACGAGCTGACAAGCAAAGCATGTTGAGTGGATTGAGCGCGCGGCGGCGCAGATGCGCGAGCTTGTCGAATGAATATACCTTTCTCACAGACATCACTGGAAACTTTGTAGTTCGGTCGGATATGTCAAAAACAAGTAAAACAATGCACAAGTTACTTAAAGGTAAGGAGAGAGAGAGAGAGAGAGAGAGAGAGAGAGAGAGAGAGCGCCTCGGGCCTGGGCCGTGAGAAGGGAGGAGACGCTCTCAAAGCCCCATCCTTGTTATTTAATAGTTTGACAGACAGCCATGGCTCCACACTACCTTTTTGTTCTTCATAGTCTGGGTGTTTAGTTTGTAATATTCTATGACGAGACGGCTGATTTATACCTGAATGAACCTGAATGCTGCTAATGCAGAGCAGTTTATTCATTTTAAACCACTTGTAAAATAATTTCTGCATCACTATTGTCACCAGACTGAATTAGGATTTGATATTTTGAGGTTTTTCACTGGTTTTGTCATCAAAACATAAACAAACATACAGTGTAAGATTGTACAACACTTGATGATTATTTCCAACAGGTTTCAACACTGTTCCCACATTGGTTCCCACAGCCATTATCTCTGGTCAGACCTGTAGGCAAAAGTGCAGTTACTTCTGTCTTAGCTTTTATATGTGGCTCTTCCATAAATCATGTCCCACAGGCTATTAGCATTTACACCAACCCATTTAAGCTCCAGCTATGTTTAGAAAAGCATGTTAACACACTACTCTGCAATATATGCATTGTGTATGTAACATGCAAATGTACATAATATACACGTAATATACAACAACTGCATTTTCCAGAATGTGCAGTAATCAACAGAGCATACTGTGTTGAATATTGTATCCCACAATGCTCTCGACCTAACCACTTCCAGTGTGATGGATTAACAGTGTGAAAATCAATATCAAATCAATCAAAAGTCAATCCAGACAGCAATGTTCTGATGTTCAAGTAATTTGTCTGATGTTCTTTTTAATAGCAGGCATTCTACAGTGTATACAGCACAGTTTTCAAGCTAGCAAATTATTATTTCATTCCAAACATTGTTACCTCTCATCTCCACCCTCTATCCATTTTATATGTGGTTGTGTGTAGTAGCTTTGAACAAGCCAAAACTGTGTTCTCAGTGTTCCTCTTTGTCATTTAGTTATTTAGGTGTGTGTCAAAATGTTGTACAATGACGTGATGCAATAGTCATATTGTTATCATTACAGTGAACTCTACACCCATTGTTAGGCCCATTGAAAGGCAAGACCTGTGAGACAGTAGACAAAAAGTCAGATTTACATTCTAGCTTGATTCAATAAGACTATTTTTCTAAATGTAGTGGACAATAAATGGGCACAATTTAGCATACTTCTAAAAAGAAATAATAAGGATTATGCTTATTTAAGTGCAGACTAAATGTAACATAATGTAATGTTTTTGGACACTCACAGTAATCGCATGTTAATGCATTATAATTTAACTTTATATTAAAAGTAATCAGCTGAACTTTGCAGTGCTTTTTTGACCCATTTAGGAAACAAGTCCATCTTTATTGTCTATATGCTCTGCCAATGCATATACTTAACAAGCTTTTGCGAAAACTAAAATATAATTTAATGTCATTTCTATTGAAACTTGTATGTCATGATGAAGCTGGAATTAAGTATATTTCAAATATATTAAGTATATTTCAATTCTATTTATTAACCTTAAATGTAATATTGAATAACTCATGTAAAATTATAATCAGTTACTTTGCATTATACCATTAGTACACTAAAATATTATTAAAACATAATGATTTAAAAAGTATTCTAAACTCTATTACAAAGTTCATCTTTAAAAAAGTGTTAAGAAACATCATGAAAGTGCACTTTTTATTTATTTATTTATTTTTATTTCATTAATATTACATTATTTGCATTTTTTTTAAGTGCACTACAATTGGACATTCGGTGCAATTAGGTTATGTTTACACGATTGTACCAAAAATGTAAAAGTTTTTCTGTTGCATTTTTGATAAGTTTTGCATACAGACCTCAACTTGTCAAAGTCATCCCCATTCATACGGATCCGCAAAAATATCTAAAAATGCTGTATTATGCATGCCAGGGCAGTAGTTGTCGATGTCACTTTGTAAAGAAACAGTACGAGCCTGCGCACATATACATTCCGTAATATGCGTGCGCATGACATCACCGTTTTCACAAATTTGCATTTTTGTTTACATGGAGACGATAACTATCATTAAAAAACAAAACAAAAAAACATGCACTTTGAAACCCATTCCCAAATGTTAGCGTTTTCAGGCCCCCAAAATGGCATTGGCGTAAATAAATGGCCAAAATGCATAAATGCATTTTTAGTTGAAAGAGGAGTCGTGTAAACAGCCCCTTTTTCAGATAGTTTAGTTATGTGGTGTATCAAATTAGTTGTAATCAATCAATTAAATTATATAAGAATGCAACATAGGCCATGTACCATGTAGTCTCTAATAAAACTATAAGGATAATAATTATTCAATTGTTTCAATTAATAAATAGCATGTCACATTGCTGTCACTGCTTGAAATTTTCATGTCAACTTCCTTAATACTTATGAGTACCAAATGTACCAATATGACCAAATGTGTGCTGATGTATCTTGCACCACAAATGAAATACTGTTCATGGAAAGAATGGTAGAGACACCTCTAGCCAGTCCAAAAAAAAAGTGATTTCTGCCAGTAGTCTGTTTGTATTAATAGCCTCATCAAACGTTGAAGTGGCATCGGGAAACACTTGCGGTTACCCCACAAATGAGTATTACCTTCCCTCTGAAACAATTCCCTAAAGGGCTCAGGATGTAAAAACAAATGGGCACATCAGTAAATTGACATCTGTTTGTGGTTTGTCTGGACTCCAGAGCAGAACTGGAGTTGATCTGGCTTTAGTGCTTTAAAGTTTAAACTATTAGACAGTTTAAGCGAAGACCTTGATCTCCTAAAAAACAATCACACCAGTCCTCTTTAATTATTCCTGTTAGCTATTTATAATCACTTTGGCTAAAGTTTTAAAAATAGACCCTGCTCCACCAGTTAAATTTCAAATGTGAGTGGCTCAGATGCACTCCAGGCCTAAATAATTTTGTGTTTAGCATTTATATATCGTTTAGTCTTCTACATGGGTTTTTTATGGCCTGGGGAATTACATCGGACGAAACTACACGTTTCTGAGTGCTCCGGGTCTGAAAGAGGTAGAAATAAAAGGAAAGAGGATGAGGAAAACCATTCCCTGTGCTCTCCATAAAAAAACAGTTCTGAAATCTGGGTGACTGTGCTCTCCATAAAGTCACTCTGAGAGGGCCCCTTTTTATTTGGTTCGAACAGGAGGTTTGTGTTAACGCCATCACCAACTGTACACAAGAGAGTCCCTGGTCCTTTTTACAGAGGGGTCTGGAGTTCATTAAGCCCTTTGGTGGGAGGAGAGAGAAAAAGAGCCGTGGAGCATGGTCTTTACACAGAAGGACACAAGCTGCCCTGGTTCTGGGTATGGAGGCTAACACCTGTGCTGACTGGATATTTGGTATGAAGTGCTATTGTAGTAGTGGCAAACAGAATTGTTTTATTGCAATTTTTAGAGGAAACTGAGTTTCGTTTTCTAGTTCCGTGTGTACTGATCCAGTCATTTCCTAATCATGTAACCGCTTCTGTGTTGGATGTTGAGGGTTTCATGTTTATTGATGCCTGTGCTTTCTGAGAGCTTTATTTCAACTTGCAGCTGTTACATTAAAGAGCTATTTCTACCTGATCTGGTGTAACCTAATATATTTAGGTTGACTCTAGATGTTAAATACAATTTTTATTTGAATAAAATCTGTGAATTCAGATGTTACCACATGAAGCACATTTTTTTTCAGTCTATGTACAGTGAGTAAAAATCTAGTGCCTCAATGACAAGAGATAGTAAAAAAAGAGATATAGGTGTAGAATATGTGGTGGTTGTGGATACATTTAACAAGTCTGCACTTTTTAATTTGGCAAATGCATTCCACAGTGAGGTTTTCATGGGGCAATGTGTATGTATAAATGCAGATTAAAAATTCAAAGAGACAATATCTATACATGACCTGACATTTCCATGACAATCTGTGTCAGGGGTTGTAGTTCACCATGCACAACACAGAATAAATTATAAACACTTTACTTAGTTAGCCAGGAGAACACAGAGGAGGAGAACCAAAACAGCAAGCTTCACAAAATCAGATAGCATGAACAGAAAGAACTGAGGTTTCAAATACATAGAGGGAATAATCAATAGAACAGAGAACAGGTGTGAATCAAATGAGTGGTGGGAAAATGGGAACAAATGGGGGAAAAAAAGAACACTAAAACAAAACCAAAACAGTTACTGGTGACAATCAGCCATTCATGTGTCACATCCAGGCTCACAGTTTTGTAACTTGCAACAACAGCGGTTTGCTTTTACAGTTTTGACCCTAAATACTAATAGAAGTAGTGACAATTTTAATTTTATAAATAATAAAATGACTGACACAGCACACCGCTGTCATAACTTGAAAATTTATGCAGCAGTTTAGCTAAGTACTGTACTTGTTGTATATCTTGAGGAAATCCTGTTTAACCCTAATCATGTTTAAACACTGCCTCCAGATCCAGTCCCGGTATCCCCAGATCCAGTCTGTATCCAGATCAGATGGTGGAGCAGCACCTAGAGACAACCTCTACAGCCCTGAATATCAGCAGAGACCATGTCAACTAGATGGCTATTGAGACAAGACAACAGGAACCAGATGACTCCTCTGCACAATCTGATTTGCTGCAGCCTGGAATTAAACTCCTGGTTTCGTCTGGCCAGAGGAAAACTGACCCATCGACTGAGCCTGGTTTATCCCAAGGTTTTTTCTCCATTTCTGTCATCGATGGAGTTTTGGTTCCTTGCCGCTGTCGCCTCTGGCTTGCTTAGTTGGGGACACTTCATTTCCAGTGATATCGTCAGCTTGATTGCACAGATATGACTGTATTTGAACTGAACTGAGCTGAACGATGACATCACTGAATCAACGATGAACTGACTTTAACTGAAAATTGAATGTTTATTGTTGTCCTTTTGCATTATTACACACTATTTTCCTATTTAATACTGTCAAGCTGCTTTGACACAATCTGTATGGTTAAAAGCACTATATATAAATAAAGGTGACTTGACTAATATTTTTACATCATATAATTCAGTAAAAAAGCAGACAGCTGAAATATGATATGCATATGCATATATATGATATGCAACATTTAAAATAATTTCCAGTTAAGAAGTGCTACACATTTATGTTCTGACACAGGTCTAAATTCCCTTTCATTATTACTTTAACTTTTTCTGTGTTTTCAATATTGTTGTCAAATTATAATGGGAACTGTATGAAACTATTAGATGCTGGGTTGCAGTCCAGTGGCCTTGTTTAATCTGTTAAAATTATATTACAGTCATAAGTGAGGGTTGTGTTGTTTGACTTTTACCTTCAGTACCTTGCGGCCAGTTCCCCATATCCCTCATTATTCCACCTCTTCTTTACAAAACGGCCACATTCCTGCATTTCACAGCCATAAACAACTATTAAGCTAATGGGTAAAAAAATCATTATAGGGGAACATCTGTGGACCCCAAGGTACCAGTTAAAGTGGGTAAGGGAGGCGCGGTGCCCAGTAATGCTGTGTCTGATTGGCCTAATGCGGCTTATCTTTTCTTCAAGCCCCTCCCGAGCGCATGTTACTTTTAAGTCTGTCTAGTGACGGGGGAGTCAAACAGAAGGGATGAATAAAATGG
>NW_015560618.1:46661-63292 GCF_001515605.1 Sinocyclocheilus anshuiensis | reverse complement strand
GAGGGTTGAGTTTAAAACAGAAACCCTAAATTATTAAACAAACAGATGGAAACGTTTAGCCCCTGAGTGGTAGCTACGATGGCCCCCTCTCTAGTCAGCTTGTTTAATGCTCTTTCATTTAGCCAGCCTCAGATTTAAGGATGTCACTGAAAATTGAGGTAGGTAAACTGTCAAGCAAATGAAGGGGGGAAAAAAGAAAGGAAAACGATCTCTGGCTGTAAATCACATAATTACAGGCCCCAGAGAGGAACACAGGCTTTTTAAACGAAACCTGCTTCCCACCAGGATTTCCACTTCAATAACTACACACAGGCAGCCCTGGGGCAGGCAGGTATGAGTCGGAGTAGGGTAGCTGCTCTCCAGACTGCTGATCAGGTCAAATGAGCAGCCATAACATCTGGCCTTTACCTATGTTCTGCCAAAGCAAGATATACCACAGCACTGCAAAACCAACAGAAATAGGGGAAATTTGTCCTTTCTGTCGCTTTTCGATGAGTGAGATGGGAGATCTAAAACTGAGACTTATATAGGATGTGACAAATAGTTGCCTGGATGCTCAACAATTGTAATTGGTGTTCTTGGTGTTTCTTTGACTTCAGTTACTTTTATATCTACTGGGAACAGTTTTCAACTTCTTTTTGTTATATGAATGTCGCATAATTGTTATAGAAACATTTTACCATGCCTTCATTACTTATTTGTGCTTTATTTTTAAATGCCTTTCATGGCATTTGATTTTATTGTTTGACTACACAGTTTTAATCTATGAAAATCAATCATGAATAATAATTATTATATTTAATGATTTAGTCAGAGCCAATAGTCTTTTGGGCAGTGCTTAAACATAGTGCATTTGCACTTTGAGTCCTTCACCAACTTTGAGTCCTGGCTTGTGGTTATTTCCAATTTCTCCAGTGTTGTTTACTGTCCACTCTACTGTTCTATATAAATAAAAGTCTAGAAATGCAAAAAAAAAAAAATGATCTAAACAAAAGTGAAATGAAATAAACATAAACCAGATACATATCACTTGTTAACTGAATATATTTATTGTGTGGTTTATTGTGTTATTTCAAACTGTCATTTTGTAAAATTATTCAAAATATTCTGTGCATTTAGGATTCTTAGAATATGATCTATGTATTAGCCAGACAAAGGAGACTTTTTATTTTTATTCCAACATTTTATTCTAAAAATGTTCAATGTAATTTAATGTAATGCTCACACCTTTCAGAGGGGAAGAGAGAGATTGTTAGTTAACAAATTATACTAGGAAGAATGTCAAAAGTAGCCTATATTTTCTGCAGTTTTCAGTTCCATTTGCTTTTAAATCAAACTATAAAAATATCTTTACTGTATAAACATGCATAAGAAAGACAAAACGTGTAATCACAAACGTTCAGATAAAATGTTAAAATGAATGCCTCTTTTCACCAACAGCAATCAAACTCACAAACGAGCTGCATTCATTCATAAAGTGTCACATGGTCAGTGGTAAAATCCGATATCTTTTGTTTGGTTTGTTACTGGTATATGACCTGTTTCTTCCTCTCTTTTCTCTGGGCACAATGTTGGCGTTCTTCAGCCACGCTGGGGTTGTAAGCGAACTAAATACCCTGGAGAGGACCTCCAAGCAGACCTCATAAACACCATCAACTAACAGATCTTACATTTTCAGCTTTTTCCCAGCCCCCTTTCCACTTCTCCAACCACTCCCACACTCTTTCTGTCGTGAGCATAGAGGCATGAAAATACTTTCCCAAATGGAGATAATTGGGGGGGGAAGAGCCCTGCCCTGTCTGCCTAATCAACTCACACAACAATCGGTGGATTGTTCCGGAAGGCTGGTGACACAAAACCTTGTCCTGCAACATTTGAGCTGTAATTAGCAAGCACTTACTGTCATGCATGTCAGATGCGGTTATTTGGTGGACTGAACTGAACAATGCGTATGTTGAGGCATCATGCATGGGCCTACAGTAGAAACGTAGATTAACATAATACAGTGTCTATAAAAAGTTTTATTGTTTTACAATCCTAAATCACATTTAATTTGGATTACCTTTTTTATATTGCTGATTTTTAACCATTGCTGTGTATCTTTGGCTTTTTGCTTGGGATCACTGTCTGAAAGTCAGTTTTCATTCCAGCAGAATCTCTATATTTGTCAGCAGGCTATAAGCCTTCCAGAAGGTGTTGGGTTCTCTTTTTTTGGGACTCTGTTCATTATAGCAGTATTGTATGTGTGTGCTGCTCAATGGTGGAGTCTTCACAAACACATACATATTTACAAGATTCAACCCACCTCAGCTGAACTTCAACTGACAGTGTTTATCTCTCTCTTATTGTTATTATTTGAAGCTTTAATAGAATTATTTTCATGCAGGATAACCTAAAATGCAATGTGCTCATGGAAATAAAGAACAGGGTTGTTAAACAACATGTATAGTATAGTATAGCACATAGCATATAGCATATAGCATGGCATAGCATAGTATAGTATATAAATCTTCAGTGATACTGATACAAAAGACCTGGATATCGGAAAATATAACTTATAGGGTTGACTATGACCAAAAAGGTTATTGCAGAGAGTATTTAGGTATTCCTCAGAAAGATTGTGGCCTTTTATGCAATGTTTACCTTCTGGTTCCAACCTGTTTGTTGTTTTGTGACATACATGGCTTATTTTCATTGTTGGTGAAGAAATATATGAAGTATATAACCTATATTTATTTATTAGGTACACTGTTAAATATGGTCCTAAAAGAGTTTTTTTTTTCAGCTATGCTATGAAAGATGTGAAGAACATTTTAATAATCTAACTAACCATTTTTTTCTACTATGATTTAAAAAATACATGTAAATAAAATAGAATACATGTAAATGCATAGCTGATTACTTAAGTTCAGCCTATATATCCATAAACTGTGGGCTCTACAATGCTGTGTTAGAGGAAAGGGTAATTTCAAATCAATACAAAGGATGATAATGGCATGAGGGGTCACTAAATTGATGAGTATGAAAATGATGTAAAAGGTCTTTGATCTCAACTCAAGTGAAATTTTGGCCAACCAAGTTGAGCTAATATGTATGCATGTACAGTATTTATTTAGCAAGCAAATGAGAATCATTAAAATTACCAAATCTATTTTGAGACAAAGGTCTTGTTAGTTTTTAATTTTGTTTTAATAAATTTAAAGTTTTTTTTTTTTTTTTTAGAAAAGTATGTAATATAGGCCTATATGATATCTGAAATAAAATTCATCCATATTGTTGGAGCAAGAGGCACAATAATTGACATGATAATGAATAGCTGGCTGACTATTTCACATACTGACATCATGTGGTTAGATTCAAATGGTCATATCAAGTTGGATATTAAAGGGGTCATATGATGTTGCTAAAAAGAACATTATTTTGTGTATTTGGTGTAATGAAATTCACAACAGAATCTGACTCGAGGACCTTTCCTGATCCCGCCCCCTCTCTCTCTCCCACTTCGCCTCCTATCATGTCTGATCTGTTCTATCACAATAAAAGGCTAAAAAAATCCATACAACTTGTACATTAGTTAGCTTAAGTCATACTGAAGTCATTATTTACTGAAAATCATTAAAAAATAATCTCTACGGAAGCTCTCCATGCATTTTGGAGCTTAACTGTCCAATTTTTCATTCATTTCTAACTTATGGAGAAGAGTGGCCAGAATATCCCTTAAAATGTTGCCTTTCCATGTTCCATGGGAGACAGAAAGATCAGTTTAGAGCAACATGAGGGTGAGTAATTGATGACAGGATTTTCATTTCAGTTCACATCAGGTGAACTATCCCTTTAACCTTTGATAAATATTCCCTTGGCTTAAAATAAAAATCTTGTTTGTCTTGAATAGCTACTCTGTGTTATTTATTCAATACATCTCCAAGAACCATTTCTACTTGGTTATAATTAAACTCTGAAGTAAGTTCCAAAGGAAATGTCTCTCCTAACTACTTAGAGAGCTTCCCATCCTTTTGTCCAATTTCTTGGCAGCCCTTTAAAAAGTATCACTGTATAAATAAAATTACCAGCCGAGAAAGAGAGAGACAGAGTGCTAGAACTGAATAACTAAGGTCAGTCTGATGGTCACAGGGAATGACAGCCCTGGGGGAGAGGTCGTTATCTGACCTGAAGGACCCTGAGGTGCCACTTCCCTGCCTGATTAGATCTCTGACGGCAGGAATGTCTGTTTTGTGACGCTGGTCAGGGAGATCACAGACAGAAGCATTCACAAGCTACAAATCTCAGTCAGATGGACCGAGCTCTTGCTCAGACTAGTCCATAAGTAATTCATTCCCTTTTCAAGATCAGATCAACACATGGTGCACGGCTTTAAACTGAAACATGGCTTTAAACTGGCATGGAGACAACAAATACACTTCAGCGTCAGAAGAAAATCACCTGAAAGGGTGAATCTCACAAGCCTGCCAAGAACAAGTCATATTTCTCTTCAAAATCAAAATAAGAATTTTTATTTGGCTTAAAGACATGAAGCCAATTTTAGGTCCATTATATATAAAGTCTATTTTAGGACTATTATATCAGGTCAAATCAAATCAAGTCAAATGTATTTATACACATTGTTTCAAAGCAACATTGCAAAAAGTCATTATCATTATCATTATTAATGTTTAGAATTTAGCAAATTAGAGCTGGGCAATAATGTAGGTGTACATACAATGTTGTACGTTGACGGTATAGTTTTGAACCTGTATTTATGCAGATCATGTTAGGCATACTTATATATATCCAACTTTCTATTAAGCTCTGGATGATAATATAGTTATATTTGTGCAATAATATAAACAATCACAAAGTTGATATTTGCCATATAGTTTATATAGTGCATATAGTTTACATGAGTATACACTATGCATGCAGGTAAAGTATGATGTACAGTAATACTTTATTTTGATAGTCTACTTTAGACGTTCTACTATCTTTACATCTTCATGTCAACTACCAGTCAGCAGAGTATTAGACTGTCTGCTTAATATATGCTAACACTATTTTGATGGTCCCCTAAAATACATACCACTGACTAAAAATAACCTTGCAAGTACATGTCAACTTATTCTACTAGCCCTAACCCCAATCTAACAGTCTATCAATACCATTTGAGTTAGGTGACATGTAGTTGCTGCTATCATCTACCAAGCATTAGAAATATCACTGGGGGGTATATTTAAGTTTGAAATGAAGCTGCTTCCTCATGCCCCTCCACTGCGGACAGCAAGCCAAATACATGTAACTTTAATAGCTTAAAGATTATATAGGCAAACAAACTCATGAAATCCTCTCGTATAGGGACTGTTGTGTATGCTATGTGAGGTTTTACATGCATCTACATGCCTGCAAATACAGCAACAATCAAGAAATGGTCCTAATAAGGTGTTTGTTCCAATGTTGTTCCAAATTCTTTAGAGTCTAAATCAACAGTAAACCCCTGGAAACTCAACTTCCTGATAATTCACCATAATTACAGGCCTGCACTGGAAAATACACAATATATGGCAAAGAATCAAAGCTTTAAGCTCCCCAAACGAGAGGAAACACTGCTGTTGGTTGCAGGCTGAATTCAGCTGAGAAAAACTAAGGTTTTCTTACTGTGGTAACCTAATTAAACACTTTTGGAGAGTCAAGATGTTGATTTCTTCAGGGGGTAATACAAAATGCATATATAAAGGCATTGTATGAGAATACAATTACAAATCTCCGGCCTGGTGATCAATCATATACCTCAAAGTCTTCTGGAGAAATAGTTCTCATTCAGTCTGTTTACACACAGGAGTTTAGGAGCAATTTTGCAAAGGATGCTGGTGTATTTATTCTGTTTTAATGGGCACAATAAAAAAGGCTTGGAAGCCATGATGGGAAAAAACGAATCAGCAGCGGAAACACCATTGGCTCATTTCCTACCAATGCCAACAGCCGTATCCCTTACATGTGCCTTTTTCCAATGTCTTCATCCTTGACAGCTCTCAGCTGCCACCCAGATGAGCCATATGCCCAAATGAGACACACCTCAGGATGATCGCCTTTCAGCGCACTGAATTCAGCCAGATTTAGCCAAATGTCTATAAACACTGATTCATATGCTTGTAAGAGGAAGTTCTAGAGAAATACTCTCAGCTGAGACTATGGGAGTCCTGCAGAAGAAGGCCCTTACTTTATTTTCTGTTTACATAGGGTAAATTGAATCCACATCCAAGCTTAACAAAGAGGCCGAATGTTAAAACTGTTTGTTGAATATGCAATCATGGCGAATCGAAATGCCAGGGACCAAAAAGAAATGTGACCTGTGAAGGGGTTTACTTAAATGCTCGTCCCATTGTGCCCTGCCTTGAATTTGTAGAGGACAAGCTCTCTTGATCCTCTTGTGGAAACAAAAAAGAGCCTGATGTGTCTTTTGGTACTGCCTGGTGCCATAGATACTAATGGGACTGGCCCCAGGGCCAGGAATGGTTCACCACAAATGTGCCTGTTAGTCTGAGGCCTGGGGCTCTTTCACTAACCTGAAAGAGATCCCTGTTGGGTCAAGGATGTGGTTACTGTAAGTGCTGTGAGAATGGTTTGCTTCGTCTTTGGCAGAATAAGGACATCAAATTTTGTTTACTCAAGGAAACAGATCTGCATTGTACAAGCTTTAATATAGAATGATAACTAAAAAAGACTTGTTTATATTTTCTGAACTAACACCACAGGATCTAAAACTTGAACAGTAAGCTATTTTGAAATACCTGACTAAGCAAAATTATTATTATTATTATTATTATTATTATAATTAATCAGCCCATTGTGACCATGGATGTTTTCTCAAAAGCATTCATACCATCTAAAACAGGATAGAATTTATAAGAAATTTTAAAGAATAGTTGTTCCAAGAAGAAGAAAAATAGAAAATAGCTTATGGAGTCCTTTTATGATACTTTTATGGTGCGTTTGCATCCTTTTTCCCTTACAAAAATTAACCATGGCTTTACTACAAATAAAAAATAAAAAAATAAAATCATGGTTACTATAGTTAAGCCATGATAACCACAAAGTAACCACTAACTACAGTTTAACCATTGTATTTGTATCAAAACTGTGATTATACAAATGGTAGTCAATACGCAAAAAACAAAACAAAAAGAACACATGGTTACTACAGTTTTACTGTAATAAAACCACGGTTCATTTTCTAAAAAGGGTTTGACTCTTGCCCCCATTCACTGCAATTACATGGAAAATTTTACGTTCTTAAAATGATCTCCTTTTGTGTTCCACAAAAGAAAGTTAGAACAATATGAGGGTGAGATAATGACAGAATTTTCATTTTTGTTTCATTTCAAGGAGAAAAACTGTTCATAGCACAATGCTAGACTCCTATCTGCAGTTGGAGATGAATGCTTTGTATTCATTTTCACATGTGCAGCTCCTTTTCTCTCTCTTGACAGATCTGTCTGGACCTGCTGACAATATGGTGAGAGGCAGAAGCTTACCTGCTTATCACAGCCTGCCATCAGACCCCTCTTGTCCCTCTGACTGCTCCCTGCTAACCCGGTGGTCTCGCCAACAGGAACAAAAAAAGCGGCTTGTAAATGAAACAATAACCTTTGTCATCATTAGAATGAATAACTTACCCTTTTGCAACCTTTACTGGTGTTATTTGCAGAATACATCCGTTTGAGCAGTCTCAATATTTAAAAATGTAACTATTGTTAATAAAATAAGTCATCTTCAAGAATTGTGGTATGGACATTTTATTAGAAATAATATTAGCATAAAAACAGTTGTTAAATTTAAAAGGAGGCGGACTATAGGGAAAGCATTGCCATCAAGAGATTTAATCACTTCAGCTGGGATGGTTAGAATACCAGCGCCTTTTGATATCATATAGTAAATCTATGAAAGACTCCTGTTGTGTCTTACTATGGTGAGCGCAGGACATGTCTGGGCCTATCTTATGACATGCCTCTATTGCTCTGCAAAATCTTCACCAATTGGACAGTTGTTCAAATGCATCAATTTTAGTACAGTACCACAGTATAGGTAACATGTCACTGCTAATTCTATACAGATCCTACTCTAGGACTGTCTGTCTAAACAGTAATAAATGCATTCGATAAAAAGCAAACATCACAATTACTATTGCTCACCCTTGTAAAAAATGCAGTGTGGTTAATTGTATTAAGTATGCACTTGTAGTGTATTTCAGATCTTAAATGTATATTTAAAAAATGCAAGATGTAAAATTAATGTAAAAAAGGTCACTTATACATGTATTGTACTTAAAAAGAGAACACTTTCATCATGACTATATTTCTTAACACACTTAAGTAGACTTTAAAGAGTGCACTTCCTAATAATGTCAAATTAAAGGTTTTACTTAAAAGTACATTTTAAATAATATGTGTTGACTAATATATTAAAGCACATATATCAAAGCACAACTTCATCTTTACAAATGTGTAATTACAAATATATTTAAATAAATGACGAATATGAATAGAAATTACATTAAAAAATACATTTTAGTTTACCATAAATACATGTCAGTACATTCTGCAGTACACTTGAATCATATTTCAAAGACAACTGAAGTATTTATGAAATTGCATATGTATTTTTTACATTAAGTGGGTCAAAAAAGCACTCAACTGATTGCATTTAAAATAACTTAAAATACATTTTCATTAAATTGTGAATAGTATTGTTTGTTATTTACAATTAGGTCAAAATGCATTATTTGAATTCATATTAAGTGTAATTAAGTGTCCAAAATATTACATTCAGTTCAAATTTAGGTAGTTTATTATATATATAGTTTAAATACTCTTTTTAAAAGTATGCTAAAATGTAATTCTTTAATAAGTGTATAAAATATGTTTGTGTAGGTATTGTACAATTATTCTTAGCAACTGACGATCACTTTTTCATCTCCACAATTTTTCTTAAAAGGATTGTTTTGCTTGACTTTTTTTTCTTAGTTCCCCTAATAAGTTTTTTCCTATTCCGTTCCACATCACGAGTGATCCTGGGAACACTGTGCGCCCTTTTGCCCGAGCCACAGTAATGGAGAAAAGGTCTAACATTTATTTTCCTGCTTCTCTTTGCGGAGTGCGGAGGCATGTTGTTTTCATTGGTCTGGGGAGACAGTGCTGTGAAAAGTTCTGGCGAACTGGCACTTTTGTGAGAGAACTAAACAGGCTGCTCTCCATCCCACACACATTTGCTACTGCGAGTATTACCGTGCCTTTTTTCCGCTTCCCACGAGTAAATATAGGGGAGATGATGACTGATCCAAACTAATAAAAGTCCTCTCGCAGAGCTGACTGCAACATTATTGTTGTTTCATTGTAATTTTGGTAATTTACCTGACATTTACTTGTCTACTAACAACTTAATAAGGCTGGTTTGGATGAGTTTACAAAGCAACAAGTAAAGCATTAGCCAAGATACAAATCCATTTGTCAGGCCCTTGTGAAAAACGTAGGCCTACTTATTACACAAATAATATACTTTAAAAGATTATACTTAAGTGCATACTAGATGTAATGTTTTTGGACACTTAACTGCATGTTATTTGCAATTAATTGAAAATGGATTATAATTTAAATGTATATTAAATGTAATTTGTTAAACTTGAGTGCCCTTTTGACATACTTAAATAGGACTTCAGTACATCTTTATATGTAATTTTATTATGATAAAATAAAATGTATTTTTATATAGTGAAGAAGAGGTTTGGAGTGGTAGGAAAGCGAGGGAGAAAACTTTTAATGAAACAATAATGAAAGTGTTCTCTCTCTAAGTACACTTAAGTGGCCTTTTATTGCATTATTATATATCTGCAAGTACATTTTTTAAAATACACTTTTAAGATATGAAATACACTACAAGTTCACGTTCGGTACAATTAAGCACACTTATTTTTCTAAGGGGGTGACATCTTGACATATTAGCTGTTGAGGTCACTATTAAGTAGAAATAATATCACACCCACACAGTACTATTTCCTGTCCAGCAGGATGTTTGTTGAACATTGGACTGTTCAGTGTTTAAAATGTCACTTGGTTGTAGAAATATTTATATATGAAAGTTTTTGTGGCTTTCAAAGAGTAACATTAAATGCTCTATTCTCTCAGTGATAATCATCTACTACAGGGTATAAGACCATTAGCCCAATGTAGTGTGTGCTCTCACACTTCCCCCATCATCTTTCCCTCATGTAACTACTCTTTCGTCATTGCCAAGGCACTCTGTTTTGTCAAAAAACACCTGGTTTGAGATTGGGAGGTTCCTCTGAACTAGTGCTGAACCTCTGCTGAAGAGGTAGAGATGGAAATCCAGTAATAAGTAAAGTGCATTCACTGTTTCCTAAAACACAACATGGCTCCAATTCTTCTGGCCGTGCTTGGATCTAATGCCAGCTGGAACTTTCCAAAGGAGAAGAACTCTTGATACAGCATGTCTCCTCGCTCGGGTTAAAAGCAACAGTCCTTTCCTGGACATGTTATTATGATTACAGTTGTGAGGATATGTTATCTCTTCACCTTTAGCCTGTGTACATTTTCTTCTATCAACTAGTGACATATGTTCAACCCAGAAACAAATGCGGCGAGAAAATCATTCCTCTGGGAAACATGAAAGAAACTCCCAAAACACTCTTACATGAAATAAGTCAACACAATTTCACTTTTAGCCTTGGCCATACACTTTCAAAACAAAGCAGCCTCTTGTTTGTGAAATAGCTGAAACAGTGATTCTTATATTTTGTGCTATACTGTGATCCTTCAACTCATGCACAACACATTTAAGCCATTTCCGGGATCGCTGTAGATATGGATCAGTGTGAGGCTGTTACATGATCCACATGCCCTTCTGACTTCCCTCTCCAAACAGTGCTTTGACAGGGGAAACAAAACCAATGCAGCCCCAAGAATCAAGAATGCCCAGAGCAGTGGTGGGCATATTGAGAATCAGGCTTAAGTTTCAGTGCATGGTTTTTGTCTGTTCATACCCTATTTTGTATACTTGGCTGTTTATTGATTTTATGGACTCGTCTCAAAGAAAGACTTCTGCAAACTAAGGTTTAGTTGACTAAATAACCTTTTTGCAAGACATGCAAAAGAACAGTATTAAAAGGAAATTAATTCTTATTAATGTTTATTTTTTGTTATTGAAATATGAAATATAATGTCTATGATCTTGCACATGTTTTCCTTTCTTCCACCATAGGACATGGTTAAACATAGCTCAGTAAAGAATCCACTTCTGATGAGCTTGGTTTCGTTACACTGAATTATGACCATCATGACGTAAATGTGGTTCCCAATTCCTGAGGCTTGTGGAGATAATCATAGACTTCAGGACAAGAACGCTTTAGGGCAAGAAAATATTTTCATATTGTTCGACCAAGCAAAAATAGATCCTTAACCATACTCTGTTCTGTTATTTGTTTCTTCATGGGTTATCTGAGAAACATAACTAGCTAATTCATTGGGTTGTGTTTTAACTGTAACTGTATAGCTTCTAGAAACAAAGCCTGTACCGAAATCAATCCTAAATTATTTATTGCTCCTTGATCTGATTCTATAGACAAGGGCAAATGGAACACATCTCTCAGTTAAGACACTAAGAATGTTATGTTAGAGTATCATCAGGTACAGCAAACCAGTTCCAGTTTTGCCAATTTCATCTGTGAAAATCACCTCCAGGCTCTCTCTGCAAACTAAAACCAGACTTGGTCCAGTCCTCAAAGCTAATGTGACACTGAGGTAAATACAATTAAGCCCAGACAGAGGAAAGCCTGGCTTATTATTGTTTATCTTTAAACCTGATTCCATGTCTCCTTTTGGCCTTGTGCCAAAAGGGCTGATTTCTCTAGTTTAGAAGTCAAGGGTATTGAGTAGAACATTCCAATGCATTTAGATAAATTGCATTTTTTAAGATAATAATGTAGAACAGAAATATACTCTACTGTATGTAGAGTACTGGCCCTAAATATAATTTCATTTGAATGAAGATGTCTAGAAAAGATGTCTAAAAAAACATTCAGTTATAAGGCAGCTTATATGAACAGAAATGAAGGTACAAAAGTTGTCACTGGGGCAGTACCTTTTCAAAAAGTACACTTTTGTAACTTTTGGTTTTAATATGTACACTTTAGGTACAAAAACATACCATTTGAAAATGTACCGCCCCATTGACAGCTTTTGTACCGTTATTTCTGAGAGTCAAGTTATGCAAATACCTTGTCCTTTTGTTTAAGTAGATTCTAATTAGACTATTCAAAAAGAATAGTTTTAGTTGTTTTTGAGACATATGAACTAAAACTAAAAAAGTTTGAACCAAAAAGGAGATCGTGTGTCATCTGGGCTAAAAATCTGTAAATCTGGGCATCCAAATTGACAATGAGCTTAAAATGGATAAACAAATTAGTTCTGTGGTTCGGTCTTGCTTCTTTTATCTACGTCAAATCGCAAAAGTTAAGCCGTTTTAAATTTTTTCAGATACTCAGAAAATCATTCATGCGCTGATATTTTCCCGCCTAGACTATTGTGTGTCTATAGTGCTATATAAATAAAGAAAGAAAGAAAGAAAAGAAAGATATGCACATGGGTATCTTACATGATTATAAACATGTTTATCACATACTCACATGAGAATAATTCAGTCATATCAGTAGCCTAAGGGCTGTGACACACCAAACTGACATCATAACGGTGAAGAAAGCCAACTGTGTTGATGCCTCACATTGCCTGTGTCTATAGGCCAAAAAGTTGCACTTTATGGCAGTGAAAAGACTACAGCCAATAGCCAACTCATACTTTCTGTGCATATGTTAAATAACTGAAATTACTGTCTATAGAAGCAGGTGGCAGTAGTCTATGACCCTGTCCCAAATGGCACCCTAAACCCTTGGTTTTGTAATGCAATGCTGCTTTGACTGTTAGGTAGAAGTCTGGGTAGAAGTCTCAGTGCTGGCTCAGCAGAAGTGTGCATCGAAGAGTACAGCAGCCACAAAGGGGGCGCTCACGAGCAACTTCTGAAAGCTAAAATGACAAATGGGACACTCTACTATCTTGTGGACTTAACAGACCCGTGTATACGGCGTCCATTGTAATTCAACAAGACCAAAGTGAACATGAAGTGTGCCATTTAAATTGCAATGATTCAAAAAGTAAAACTGAAACTTGGTCTGTGGATATTCAAACTGTAAACAAAGCAAAGCTTGCTTTCCATTATAACTATGACTCGGGTTGATTAGTTAGTCTTCACTTTCTTAATTTTAGATTGCCATGCTGTTGTGAAAATATCAATGTATTTGGATGCTCAAGTAAGGTGAAGATGTAAAATTAGAAGAGCCTTCAGTGTGTGTACCCTCTTTTGCTGTTTGCTTGCTTTCATCACTTTAGTTTTTCTGAATAGCCAATCAGAGTGATCTGTCTCACCAACTGATTCAACATGCTTAAACGGCCAAAAAGATGCCAAAGAGGTCCGACTAGTGCTAACGGTGTGGAACACACTGCAAAAACTGAGCTGACAGACACTCAACAACGGTTTGACATTTGCAATGGCTGACCATCAGTCTTGATAAAGGCATAAACGGAGATCACATTTTATTTCAGTAACTGTACTATAAACAGACAATTTCACATGGTTGACTGTAGTACAATTACAGTACAATGATGCTGCATCCACGGGGACAGAATAAGCACAAAACAACTGCCATTCTGGTCAGCACAGCACAGCACAGCACAGCATAAACAGAAATTACTTACGATACCAGCACAGAAACTTTTCTAGACGTGACACCCGCCAGTTAACCGTTTAGCAAGTCCTGATGTAACATATCAAATTTCATATGTTATGTGGAAAGGATCACATTTGTTATGCTTGTGGAATAAATAAATACAAAAAAATCTATGAGCCATTGTCTAAAATGTGACTCGGCCAGGTCTTTTTGAGAAACTGCTGAACTCTGATATGATGCTTATCAAACTAGCCCATATTTTCATTGCTGTCTCAAGGACCAGTTAATCATGTCTCCAAACATCAGATTACTTCAGAACGAGGGGGGAAATGGCTGAAACTCATCCTTTTATCACAGCCTCATTACTCTGACAAATAGAAAAAAATATCAAAGAATGAATTTCCTTCCAATTCAAGAAATTACCCTAATGGCAATGCATTAGGAGTAATGTAAAGCAATATCTGGAGTTCTCTCAGACTGAAAGACTGCTTCATAGTCCCCTTAATTCTCCATCTGGTTTTGCTTATTCAGTCACTGGTACTGCAGGCCCTCTGGATTTGACTTCTGCTGAGTTCTGATGCTTATGAGGAGGTTTAAGATAGATTAACTTTGGCTCAGTATGTCGGGCATCTTTGGAGAAAGATATGATCTACTAGTCAATAGTTGACAATAGTTGCCAGGACAATAGTTGTGGCTGAATTTTCATAGTATGAGGTACAAAATCATTTAAACGAAAACTATATATTAAAATCAGGAAATTGAATGTTTACTTTTTCAGTTTATTTGCATAAAGGCATTATAACCATATTCCACTCAAACAAGGAAATAATTTACACTCCATTGACCTTGCGTGACAATAAATGTCATTTACAATCTCTTTCCTGCTCCTGAGAGCTCTTCTCAAATATATCAGCAAACATCATTGCAAAATCTACAAGTCGGCTGTGGGATGGCAGACATCATATCAGTATGATATATACTCTGCAGATAAGACCAATGTCTTTGTCTGTCACAGTTTGTTTTTGAGAGACAAGGCCCTGCCACCGTAGTTTGTAAGTCTGCGCTGGGCCCCATGGGGCCTGATAGGACTTTAGGTCTGGAATGTGTACGGGGTAGATGATCTGATAAATACTTTAGATGTGTTCGTGTTCCGTAAGATACAATCATGTCCTCTTGTGTAGGCAAGCTACAAGTATTCTTCAAAAATATCTTTATAAAAAAGACACTTGGAATTTTTTCTTAATTAATTATTTCCATCACTGGAAAAAAATGTGTTGTGTCATTTCTGCTATATTATATTACGTTGCTTCTTGCACATTTCACAGCAATTTCAAATTGAAATGTCAGTGCCAGTGAGTGGCGGTAAAAGTGTGTTCAGTTTTATCCTAAACAGGTGAACATGGCAACATTTCATTACTTTGGTTGTTGTATATATCGTGGCAATTCAGAAATGAAATGTGGCACTAAAATGATAATGCTCTATCGCATATAAAAACAATGCACCACTCACATTAAACCCTACCCTAAATTTAATCGACAGTGTTAACAAAAGCAAACGTGAGATGAGCTGAAGCAACCATGCCATTTTAGCTTGATTCCACAAGTCTTTAAAGACTTGTGTTTCACGGGACTCGTCCCTAAGCACTTTGCATCACGAGTGCAGTGCTGTAACATGTGAGCTGCCGAAAAGCAGAAAAGCCATACGTATGGACCTGATTATGTGATACAAATCTCAAAATGTATTCATTTACAAACCGTGCACTATGGTAAATTTTTTTGGATGAGGCCATAACATAGTATTGTGCAAGGAACAGCATGATCATCTGTCACTGTAATCATAATGTAATCATAATGAATAAAAGGTGCCACTAGTGGTCAGATGAAAACTGCAATGATATGTTTTTTGGAGTTTTGCCAAAAAAAAAAAAAAAAACACTCCCTCTGACTCCTGTCAGTGGTTGGATTAACAAACAGCCTTACCCCAAGGTCATGCCAAGATCATGCCATTGGTTGAGCCACGGTACTAAGTAATAACAATATGTACTTGCTATATGTTTAAGGTTAGGTTTAGAGTTTGGTTTAGTGTCAAATGTTTATAATTATGCATAATTTACTGTCATCATTACCATAGTAAATAAATGTAACCTGCACAAAGCCACATTCAAATACAGTGTTACCAAATATGCCAAATATTGTCATTCATGACAAACCACTCAAATAATAACTTCATATTGTGTACAAAAGCATACAAATCTGTTTAAAATATTGAACATAGTATAAAAACCTGAGACATATCTTTTCAATTAATATAATCAAAGTAGCTTCCAGTGAAGAGATCAGGTTTCTTAGGACAAGTTCAAAAACAGATAAGAAACCTAAGGCCCTGAATCATGTTCATTATTTGAAACGTGACCAATGAAAGCCCACAAATAGCTCTTTCTCATTCCACTGAATCTGCTCATATCTCTCCATCTGCACGATGAAAAGGAAGTGTAGAACCACCCACTGCATATTACTGTCCGTAGGTCTATAACTCCTCTGTGCTCCGGGCCACACATTGTGTGCCGGGCCTCTTCCTTCACTCAGCAACCAACAGATACTAACTCAGGACACAGAGTGATTTCTGACCTCCCTCACTGGCTCAGGTGGAGACCACCAGGTGAAGAAGACAGAGGAACATGGGTGGATAGTTGGGCAGACAGATGTCTATTGGGGGGGGGTGGAGTTGTGCTGCAATTCAGAATAGAATGACAGTTCACAAATATATGCTTGTTTTTTATAGTGTAATATTTAGATTTGCATCTGCAGTGGTAAAACTGGCATTTAAAATTTACGAAGCTTATTTTATCGG
>NW_015560618.1:35204-46530 GCF_001515605.1 Sinocyclocheilus anshuiensis | reverse complement strand
GATACAAAATGAACATTTTAACATATTAAAATGGTCAAAATGTTATGGTCAATTTATTGTTAAAGTATGCAAACTTCATCATGTTACATTGCATTGTAGTGCTTTTGTTGTTGTTGCTTGCAATATATCCTGATCCCATTCTCTCATTTCCTAGCTTTTCTCCACTTGCCTGTCAATGAAAATTGTAAATTGCTTACAAAAAAAGTAATATGTAACAAATACGGCATATAACAAGTCACCATTCAAGTTGCTATTTTGACAGCCATAAAATCAATAGTTTACCCACAAATTTGAATTCTGTAATCATTCACTTACCCTCATGCAATGTGTAGGCATTTCTTTATTCTCTAAACTCACAAGAAGATAATCATATTGCTGTTGTATATGTTCTTCCATTTAACTACTTCGTTGTCACAGTTGTTCAAATAAATTCAAATTAGCATATTTCCATTTAACATTTACATGGTTTACAGGTTAAAGGCATATGGAACACCACTTATATCACACTGTCAACAATAAAGCAATACAATTGTTTATGTTTATGTTAACATTCTATTAAATGTTGCAGTGTTAAAGCATTTATGAACCTTCATATTAAATTCAATTATTTTTATTACACATTTAAACATAGCAGACAAACAGGTTTATGGTTTACAGAATGAAAATGATGTCTTTGTGTGACAGTTGTAAATATACTCCGTAAGTTGAGGTTACTCTATTAAGTACCATAGCAAAAAGCTGAAAATGAACACAGCACAACTGTGTTCACAGCATAACTGACTAGTTGCCATCTCTAACTCTGTCCAGTAAAAGGAAAGAGAATAGTGGGTATTGGTCAAGCTTAATTTAGCTGTGTGCATAGACTGCATACTTTATGTCCAAACCAAAAAAAAGGCCACAAATACATTTCTTTCCTGTATCTGAGGCCCTTGTGAACTCTGTGACCAAGGCACTATGCTTAAAGGTATACCTTCCATTTGTAGCTCTGTTCTAAACAGAGCCATTGTGGTAAATTTACTGTACCTTTAAATGTTCTATTGAAATAACTATTAACCAATTTGCCGGTGACTGTGGCCACAAACATTATAAATAGAAGATGCAGTAAGAAAGTATGAAGGTTCTGGGAAAACTGTGGTAAAAAAAGGCATGATGTCCTTTTTATATTTTTATTTTCCTGCCAATAGGACTTTGGAGCAAGACAAAAAACTGCAAATACAAGCCATCTATTTATGGCTGTGTGGAGCTACCAAAAAGGGCTGATTCAGTAAACAGAGGCTGGTGTTTATCCTACTCAGTGACAGGCAGATGTGTGGAAAGATCGAGAATTAGGCAACTGACCTGATGCAAAGTCATTTTTTAGACCCTGTAAGTTCAAAACGACATCTGAGTAGCTCCTTGTGGAGTGATAGACTTTCCAAATCCTGCTTTGAGGAAGGCCAGCATTGCTCAATGAATAAAACGTTTTTGCAAATCGCTTAGAAAGGCCTTTCCGCAAGTGTTTAATGTTTTAGGCGAGCGGTTGGGGTCTGTCATTGTTATGGATTCCCTGGAATAATTTGAGCAGCCTGAGAGAGGTTACACATGTTGGATGTTTAGGATAAAGCAAATGAACTGCAGTAAAAAGGACTTTACCTCTCTATGACCTCACAAATCCACCCAAAATATATTCCAAGATGATAAGACAAGATAGACAACCTCTTGACTTGATTTTAAATACACTGAGACTCCTCACCCCACACTGTAACATATATTGAGTTCCTGTGCTCTGTGAACTGCTGATCCCTATCTTGTACAACCCCGTTCTTAAAACCATTTAAAGAACATGATTGACTCCACAAACAGTCCCGCACTCTAATTGTAACTGTAGTCTAAATGTATTGCACATGCTTTAGATGCTATCATGCCAATGTGGAGCGGGAGGAAAAGATATCCAGTGGCTGCTGTTGTTTAAGAGATAATGCAGATATATCTGTCTGTGTATTCAAGGTATGCATGCTTGAATCAGGGCTGTGCTTGTTTTTGTGTGTTACATGTCAAAGGTGGAAGTGTATCTGGATTGAGTCTCAGATAATAGTCATATTATTATTCCTGAAGAGCCTAATTACTGAGCTACAGCCAGTAATAGCACTTGCAACTAATGCATTTAAACTATTAAAGTATTAAGAAAGTATTATTAAAACTGATAAGACTTGAATTCTGATTGCATGAGCCACATTCAAAACTTGTAAAATAGAAGACATACATTACTTTAATTCAGTTCTTTGCTTGGCAACAATTAACAGCTTATGAAATGATTGGCTAATGAAATATAATGATATAATGACATCTTTTTTTCTTCTTTTTTTTAAAGAAATTAATACTTTTATTCAGCAAGGACACAATAAATTGATCAAAGGACAAAACCAAAATATGTATAATATTACATAGTATTTGTATTTCAAATAAATGCTGCTTTTTTTCTATTCATCAAAGTATCCTTAAAAACGAATGTATCGTTTACACAAAAATATTTAGCAGCTCACGTGTTTTCAGCATTAATAATAATAAGAAATGTTTCATTAGCACCAAATCAGCATATTAGAATGATTTCTGGTGGATCATGTGACACTGAAGACTAAAGTTATTGCTGCTACAAATTTAGCTTTGGCATGTTAGGAATAAATTCCATTTTAAAGTATATTAAAATAGAAAACAATTATTTTAAATTGTAATAATATTTCACAAATTTGTTTTTTTTAATCAAACAAATGCAGCCTTGGTGAGCATAAGAGACTTCATTTAAAAACATTAAAAACTGTACTGATCCTAAACTTTTTAATGGTAGTTTGTATATGTATAATAATAATAAACTATTTATTGAACATTAGCATCTTAATTCATCAGTGAAATTTAAGAAAATGATTAACTGAAAATCTTGCTTTTTGTCATGGCTCTCAAATATTATTAACATATGGGGCCAAAAAACTGTTTGTTTACCAACATTCGTCAAAAGATCTTCTTTTATATTCAACATAAATACATCAATAAAAGTTTGGAACAACTTTAGTGTGAATAAATTATGACAAAATTTTGAACTATCCTTTTACATATGTGCAGCATCATATGACTTGAGTTACAGAGGAGGGCAAGATTTTCAATAAATAACTTGATATTGTTGGAGCTTCTCAGTTTCTGGTCACTTTATACTTTCACTGTATGGAACATTTCACCATGAATATTCTGCTGAATATACCCTTTTGTGTCCCACAGAGGAAATAAAGTATAGTGAACAATATGAAAATCAAACAAACATCTAGAATGACACGAGGGAGAATAAAAGTGTTGACTTTACTGAAAAAAAAAGGATTGCCATTATTTCTTTGTTGATGCAGTTCTCTGCATCCCTGTCCTGTGGCTGCTCTGAGACAGAGAAGGGCAGAGTGTGTCATGACAGGGGCCGCAGTGATAAGGTCAGGAGTGAGAGCCGGGGGCCGGATAGAGGGGCCTGATGAGTGAGTGCTCAGCTCTGGAACAGCTTCACACGACAGCAGACAGGCTTGTAGCTGGCCCCTGTCCAGATAACATGGGTGAAGACAACTGTGGAAAGGGTTGGCTATACATAGACATACACATATACCTGGTAAAAGTACATATACTCCATAGACATGGAGCTGTACTTAGTTTTTTTTTTTTTTCAAAACTCTTTCATTCAATGCTCGGCACATAAGGCAAACTGTGGCTCATTTTCAATTGCTTTGGCACAAAATACATTCACTACTATACTTTCAAATTACTTAAATTCTTTTCTCACTCAAACACAACCACAACCAAAATTCTATGCACCTGCAGGCCAATTTGCATGTTTACATACTTTTTTAAGTGTAAAACTTCCAAAACTGTTAAAAGTTCAAAACAGTTTTTTTTTGTTTGTAAAATACAATAAAATAAAAACAAAGAAACAAACAGACGGCAACAAAATTGCATCACAAAACTGAATAAGACTATTTAATAAAGCTATTTCTACATTTCTACATCATTGCTGTATTGAAATATATTCCAAATCTAAAAAAATAAATACTTATATCAGAACAATTAGATGTAACTGAACACCTATACGTGTTTGTCTTTCAATTTTATTACCGTCTACAAAATGGTACAACTAAGGATTAATTATGTACTGTAATGTAAAAATTAACCATGTAATATAGATACAGCAGTGAATTCTTTACAGCAGAGATGTGTTATTCCTGTTATGTAAAGACGTTTTACAAAATAAAACATGTATAATGATACCCGTTGTTAGGGTTTATTTTTTCTTCTTCTTTTTTTTTTATTTTTTAGATAATTGTTTTATGACAAAGTGTTTGTTGCTTTACAGTCTTTGCTAGTGCTATTGATGAATGACTTGATTTAAGACATTTATGAAATGTTTTGGTAGTTTCAGCGCATTTTGCATGTGAAATTTACAGCTGTGCCAAAGCTGAAAGTTTGTAAGTAGAACTGTGTGAAGAGTAAATAAATAAATAAACTGTCAATAGAGAAATATGCTTTTGCACCCAGAATAGTGCAGTTCGGACACATACCAGCAGGGGCTTACTTGCCCATGCTAACAGCCAAAACGTGAACCAACTGTCAGTTTACATTCGAAGCAGATTAATGCTGCCATCTACAGTAGGATATGTGCGCTTACACTGAAATGGACACTAATAGACATATTTATCTCAATCAGCTACAAATCGTTTTGGAATCGGATCGTGACTCCCAGAATCGGAATCGGATCGTGAAGTGCCTAAAGATTCCCAGCCCTATAGGAAGTGCACTCTCAGTTACAAAAAGATATCAAAACCAGAAACTATAGCTTTCCCATAAGGGGCAATATTTGCTCCCTCAATTTAGAAATGTAAGAATTTAACATTAAAGATGACTTACTTAATAACATTAGGAAAAAATTATATATATATATATATATACACGCAGGTGCATCTAAAAAAATTGGAATATCATGGAAAAGTTCTTTATTTTTTGTAATTTAATTAAAAAAAAAGCAAACTTTCTTATATTCTAGATTAATTGCAAACAAACTGAAATATTACAAGAGTTTTTTTGTTTTAAATCTGATGGTTACGACTTACAGCTTAGGAAAATTAAAAATTTAGTATCTCAAAAGCTTGATTAGATTGATTAATTTTGAGTATAAATACTGGGTACCTCCTGGGCTAGTTTAGAACATGCAACCACAATTATGGGGAAGACTACTGACTTGACAGTTGTCCAGAAGACGATCATCGACACCCTCCACAAGGAGGGTAAGCCACAGAAGGTCATCACTGAAAGGGCTGACTGTTCACAGAGTGCTGTATCGAAATATATTCATAGAAAGTTGACTGGAAGGAAGAAGTGTGGTAGGAAAAGGTGCACAAGCAACAGGGATGACCGCAGCCTTATGAGGATTGTCAGGAAAAGCCGATTCAAGAACTTGGGAGAGCTTCACAAGGAGTGGGCTGAAGCCGGAGTCAGCGCATCAAGAGCCACCACCCACAGATATCTTCAGGAAATGGGCTACAGCTGTCACATTCCTAGAACCAAGCCACTCCTGAACCAGGAACAATGTCAGAAGCGTCTCACCTGGGCTAAGGAGAAAACGAACTGGACTGTTGCTCAGTGGTCCACAGTCCTCTTTTAAGATGAAAGTAAATGTTGCATTTAATTTGGAAATCAAAGTCCCAGAGTCTGGAGGAAAAGTGGAGAGGCACAGAATCCAAACTGCTTGAAGTCCAGTATGAAGTTTCCACAGTCTGTGATGATTTGGGGTGCCATGTCATCTGCTGGTGTTGGTCCATTGTGTTTTATCAAGTCCAAAGTCAATGTAGCCGTCTACCAGGAGATTTTAGAGTACTTCATGCTTCCTCCTGCTGACAAGCTTTTTGGAGATGCTGATTTCATTTTCCAGCAGGACTTAGCACCTGCCCACACTGCCAAAACTACTTCTAACAGCTTTGCTGACCATGATATTACTGTGCTTGATTGGCCAGCCAAATCGCCTGACCTGAATCCCATAGAGAATCTATGGGGTATTGTCAAGAGGAAGATAAGTAACATCCGACCAGACAATACAGACAAGCTGAAGGCCGCTATCAAAGCAACCTGGGCTTCAATAATGCCTCAGCAGTGCCACAGGCTGATTGCCTCCATGCCACACCGCATTGAAGCAGTAATTCATGCAAAAGGAGCCCCAACCAAGTATTGAGTGCATAATTAAACCTACTTTGGACATTTCTGTTCTGTAAATCTTTTTTGATTGATCTTTGAGAAAATATTCAATTTTTTTGAGATACTACATTTTTTATTTTCCTAAGCTGTAAGTCATAACCATCAGAATTAAAACAAAACAAACAAAACGTTTGTGTGCAATGAATCTAGAATAGAACTGAGATGCCCCTTTATATATATATATATATATATATATATACTTTTTTGTGTGCAGCTGTCACTGAACTATATTATGTCTCTCCCCTTTAAATAATTTCCTGAAAAGACAATCACATACTGTATAAATAATATTATGTATGTGTACTTGACTGACTAATTGACACAAACCAAAATTAGTTTGGTTTTAGTTTTATGAAAAGTGTTTTGGTACATGTTGACAGAGGACATTAAAAGGCAGATTTGTCTGTGCGAATAGTGTACAGGTTTGATCATACTTGTGAATCACTATTTAAGCATGTCCACAATAATATAACAATCTTTTTTACTCTTCTTTTGAAGAAAAAAAACTACATCTGGTCTGATGGCCTGAGGGTGGGTAAATTAACAGCAAATTTATTGGTGTGTGCGTGCGTGCGTGCATGCGTGCGTGCGTGTGTGTGTGCGTGTGTGTGTGTGTGTGAACTATGCCTTTAAACACAAACTAGTGAACTGGTCCTTACCGAAAGAAATTGGTCAAATGATGTTTCTATTTAAATCGATATTAAATCGATATATATCGATATATCGTTTCTATTTAATAATATTAAAATTCTGTGAGTTTTATGTTTAGATGTAGGTGTCGAGTTATAGGCAAAAGAAAATATCAATAACCTAATTTAAAACAATGGAAGTTTATGAGATGTCTTCACTAATATAGTGAAACCAATGTGTGAGTGCTTCAAGGTCAGACTGGTCTAGACATAAGAGGGATTTTTAATCAGCACTGCTCATATTACTCCACTATATGAGGAGATTATATTCCAGACATTGCCCCTACATTATTACGTTAATGTTAAATAATTTATTTGTACAGTCTTTCAGTATTCTAACATATACACTACATAGTGAATTCAATATACAACAAACCATTTCAAGAGACAAATTCAAATAAATAAAATTCCTACTTTTCACAGTATGATCAAACAACACAGTCAGTGAAAGTTATTTCTTTCTGTGCAATTTTAAGACTAGAGATTGGAGCACAGAATAAAGAAAGAAAAGAAACAATATGAAAGTGAATAAATGACAAGAGTTAATTAATGGGTGAATTGTCTCTTTAAGCATACTTAAATTAATCTTGCAAATGAGGGCCAAGTTTTAGAAAGAGATCTTGTTCCACGTCCTTACCAATTAGACTAAAAATAAACTCATAAAATTAGACCATGCAACAGCTGCTGGGGCTGGACAGTGGCCAATGGAAGACTCTTGACAATCCATTCATTGCTTGCAGACCAATACAGATCTGATTGAACTCTGGATCTGCATTTGATGTGCATTCATAAGTAAAATGATAATGCACTGTCTGTGGGTTATTATTGAAAAATAAATCCTGACAAGACAAAACAAATGTTGTACCAATATACAGTAGGTTAATATTAATATTAGACTTTCATGTTCAGTGCAATCAATAAGGGAGACGCATGGCGCCAGTTGGGTTGTAACAAGAGAAAGCAAGTCTGTGGTGTGATATGAGACACAAGGTTTTGTAATGAACAATCAGGTCCCACTAGAATATCCAGAGACAGTTGTTGAAGCTATCAGTTCTCAAATTACATAAGAAGCTTTTTTAAGTGTAATTCTGTTCACTACATAGTTTTCATTTAACAGATGTGCACTGTATAACTCCAAAATATTTTAGTACAAATGTACCATTTCTTTAATTATATTTTAATTAAAACAATAAAACAAAATGTTACAATAAAATATGTATTCATTCATTCATTCATTCATTTTTATTTATTTTTTATATTTTTTTTTCATGGGAACAAAGTTATGCCAAGACAGTCCTCTACAACCTCAAATTAAAGGACTCTATGTAAAATATCTAATAAAGAACATGGGATTTAAAAGAAATGCGAAGTTTTGTCATGAAACTCAAGATGGCTCAGGCTGATGGGTCAATAAAGCAAACTGATAATATTCATAGCATTAAACAGCTTGTCACAAGCTGATTGGTTCATGTTGCATACACAACCAATAAGCTTGCTGCTTTACATTTAAATGGGTGGTTAGTATGCACTAGAGCAGTGGTTTTCAAACCTCTCCATGAAGTACCCCCAGCACGGCACATTTTGTATGTCTCCCTATATCTGACACACCCACTTCAGGTCTTGCAGTCTCCACTAATGAGCTGATGAGCTGAATCAGGTGTGATAGATGAGGGAGACATACAAAATTTGCAGGGCTGGGGGTACTTCAGGACAGGTTTGAAAACCACTGCACTAGAGCATTTCACAGCACACTTTCAGAGTTCCTCTGAAACCCTCCACCTTCCCCAGCTCCACCTGTATAGATCTGCTTTGGGTTATTATATGCTATTTGTGCAGCAGCAGTATGTCTTAAATACTCACAGCACCATATCGGCATATGTTATTCTTTGGGTCTGTTCCCTCCACGGAGACCAGTGGGCTGGTGTCGTTTTGGTGCTTTTGATGATGATGACAAGACCATGTTGGTGCCTTCTAATAACGAAGACTGGTCCAAAAGTAGTCTCATGGATGACAATGTGCCTCAGTGTGACACAAGCAGGCCTTCTGTCACTGTGGACGGTAAGGTATTGAAGGTATTGTCTAAGGCCATTGAGGAGCTCCACTTAGAGTGGTCACCCAACGCCAAACTCATTCACAGTTGCTTGGATTAGTGGTTGTTACCCGTGAAATGATAACATTAACTTGGAACTTGATTTTGTCCTTTATTCCACTAGTGCAGAACTCACACCGTACACATTTTGGTAGTGTGAACAATATTTGAGAGAAATAGGCCTTTTGTGTACATAGAAAAAGTCTTAGATCTTTGAGTTCAGCTCATGAAAAATTGGGCCAAAAACAAAAGTGTTGCGTTTATAATTTTGTTCAGTGTAAATGCAACATATTGCACAAATAGTTAAACAAGTAACATAAACAACATATGTCTACACAAACAGCAAACAAAAGCGTATAATATTAACCGTTTAGGCACAATGGCGCTAATCGCAAATAGCGTTCTACATAGAGGTATATCAGTCACCTCAGATTACTTAAACAACGAAACATTACTCACCACGCTGGGAATATATAGTTTAAATCATACTTTCATGTGAAATCATTAGAAATTCAACAAGCTACAGCAGAACAACATGGCCTTTCTCTGTCAGCCCTCTCTCTCTCTACTGTGCCTTCTCTCTCAGCGATCACGAGTCCACTGAAACAACGTTCTTAAAGGGGCAGCACTCAACATCCCGGCCCCCAATGACCCAAACAGGTCATTCAAAGAAAGGAAGGGTGATGCCTCAACTAAACTAGTTCAACTGATATAATTGGCTTCCAGGAGGCTGTTATGCAGTCATGGTTTATTTATCAATTTATTCCTTGTTTTTGCTTTTCCTGTTCTTACACACGTATATACACAAATATTCCTACTTAAATAATTATTCGATGCTCCATCCCATTCCTTCTCCCCAGGCCCCACCTGGCGCTGCCTGTTCAGCTCCTCCAGACTAAATCCGCGGTCTCTACTGTGCCTTCTCTCTCAGCGATCACATGAGTCCACTGAAACAACGTTCTTAAAGGGGCAGCACTCAACATCCCGGCCCCCAATGACCCAAACAGGTCATTCAAAGAAAGGAAGGGTGATGCTTCAACTAAACTAGTTCAACTGATAAAATTGGCTTCCAGGAGACAGATTTTATCCACAGGACGGCTGAAGACTCCTGCCTGTGTTTTCACTTCCACAGTACGCACAAGTCCATCTGTACCTGGATAAACTTGAGTAATCAGACCTAGTGGCCAGTGATTGCGTGGTGTATTTTCATACAGAATTATCACGAGATCTCCTACTTGAAGATTCCGCTTTGGTTGTAGCCATTTCTGGCGTTGCTGCAGGGCAGGCAAATATTCTTTAAGCCATCTCGACCAGAAGATATCTGCCAGATACTGGACCTGGCGCCATCTGCGTCGGTAAACATCCTGTTTTACGAAGGCTCCTGAGGGTAGAGTTGGACCGGAACGGAGTAACAACAGATGATTTGGGGTGAGTGGTAGAGGATCTGATGGGTCATCTGAGAGTTTAGTGATTGGTCTACCATTGACAATAGACTCAACGCAACAAAACAGTGTTGTCAGACCCTCGTCATCTGGTGCCTGCTGCAATAGGACAGTGTTTAAAATGGAACGAACTGTGCGAATTTTTCGCTCCCAAACACCACCCATGTGGGAGGCAGCAGGTGGATTGAAAATCCATTTTACGTTGTTCTGCAGCAGGTAATCAGAAATCTTTTGTTGATTCCATTCACTGATGGCTTTCCGCAACTCTCGTAATCCACCCACAAAATTAGTCCCATTATCTGACCGTATTTCCAAAGGTGGGCCTCTCCTGGTGATGAATCGCTGTAATGTGTTGATAAAGGAATCAGTATCTAGGGTGTGTGCGACTTCGAGATGAATAGCTCTTGTAGTGAGACATGTAAACAAACATCCGTACCTCTTTTGTTCACTGCATGCCTTCTTAATCAAGAATGGCCCGAAGTAGTCTATGCCCACTCGAGTGAATGGAGGCTCACACGGTGTCACTCTAGAGTCAAGTAAGTCTGCCATTTGCTGGGCTTGCGGCTTAGCTCTTAACTTGCGACACCGTAGGCATGACTTGAGAGTTTGGGTAATGACAGCACGTCCCTTTAAAATCCAGAAACGCTGACGAATTTCTGTAAGAACTCGTTCTGGACCTGCATGACCCAAACGAAGATGGTAGTGACGAATAATCAGCTGGGTGACGTGATGATTGTTAGGTAGGATCACTGGATGTTTAGCCTCGTAAGGAATTGGGGCATTCATTAGTCTGCCTCTGACACGAAGGAGTTGATCATTTTCATCCCTAAAGGGTTTAAGTTTGAGAAGAGAACTGG
>NW_015560618.1:21279-35050 GCF_001515605.1 Sinocyclocheilus anshuiensis | reverse complement strand
GCTGCCATTTGCTGGGCTTGCGGGTTAGCTCTTAACTTGCGACACTGTAGGCATGACTTGCGAGTTTGGGTAATGACAGCACGTCTCTTTAAAATCCAGAAACGTTGACTAATTTCTGTAAGAACTCGTTCTGGACCTGCATGACCCAAACGAAGATGGTAGTGACGAATAATCAGCTGGGTGACGTGATGATTGTTAGGTAGGATCACTGGATGTTTCGCCTCGTAAGGAATTGGGGCATTCATTAGTCTGCCTCTGACACGAAGGAGTTGATCATTTTCATCCCTAAAGGGTTTAAGTTTGAGAAGAGAACTGGCTTTGGCTCGGAGAGATCTGAAAGTTGCAGCTTGTATGTAACTGAAAATTGCTAACTCTGCTTGTTGGAGCTCACCAACAGTGATGGGGTCAGAAAGATTCACACTTACTTTCTTGCATAACAAAGCCTTGAGACGCAACAAGATAGCAGTAGTTCTTTTCAAATGTTGCCAACTGGAGTATCGTTCCAGTAGTCTGTCCACTGCATTATTCATTGCATGGTTTGGTGTTATGGTAGCTGCATAGACTTCTTTGCCTCGTTTGATCTCTGCTTCGTCCGGCAAGTCATTTATAATAGGTTGAGCAGGCCAATGTTCCTCATCGTGTCTAAGAAAGTGTGGACCAGATACCCATCGTTCACTTGCCAAAAGCTCTCTCATAGTCATCCCTCGAGAAACGTCATCCGCTGGGTTAGAGGCAGAATCAATATGTCTCCACTGGCATGATTCTGAGCATTCATGTATTTTTGATATACGGTTGGCAACAAATGTCTGGAAACGACAATGCTTGTTTTTAATGTACTGAAGTACAATAGTACTGTCCGTCCAAAAGAAAGTCCTTTCAATTGGAATCTCTAAGTGTTGCTTGATATGCTGATCCAGCTCCGTAGCAACAACTGCTGCTAGTAGCTCCAGTCTTGGTATGCTAACTGGCTTGATTGGAGCAAGTCTTGCCTTTGACATCACCAGCCTGCTGGTGTCACCAATCCTGATATATGAAACAGCCCCGTAAGCCAGTTCCGAAGCACATGTATTTTTCATATACGGTTGGCGACAAATGTCTGGAAACGACAATGCTTGTTTTTAATGTACTGAAGTACAATTGTACTGTCCGTCCAAAAGAAAGTCCTTTCAATTGGAATCTCTAAGTGTCGCTTGATATGCTGATCCAGCTCCGTAGCAACAACTGCTGCTAGTAGCTCCAGTCTTGGTATGCTAACTGGCTTGATTGGAGCAAGTCTTGCCTTTGACATCACCAGCCTGCTGGTGTCGCCAATCCTGATATATGAAACAGCACCGTAAGCCAGTTCTGAAACATCGGAAAAGTGATGGAGCTGGGTCGGTAACAAACAACTAGTGGATGTTGGTCTAAGGCATCTTGGAATTGTCAGTGCTGACAATAGAGGCAAGTCGTTCAACCATCTGTGCCATTGTGATGCTACGTCCACTGGTAACTCCTCGTCCCAGTCGACTTTCATGCGGCACAACTCTTGAAAGATTGCTTTAGCTTTGAGCACAAAAGGGCTTGCAAATCCTAAAGGATCATAGATGGACCTGGTAGTGCTCAATACTCCTCTCTTTGTTACAGGCTTGTCCACTAACTTGACATCTTTAAGAGCATGAACTAGCTTCTTAGAAGCAAAGGTACCATTGGAGCCACTGTCAAGCAAAGCAAAAACATTCATAGAGGATCGTTTGTGTCTGTCTGAAACCACTACAGGCAGAATGGGAAGTGCGATCTTCTTTTGACTAACTTCAATGCATTTTCTGGTGGCATGTGCTTGAATGGTTTGTGGCGGGTCGACAGCTGGCTCATCTTCAGTAGCTTGATTAGTAGATTGGCTTTTTTCGTTGTTAGAAGCTATGATGGCAGAGTGTAGCCAACTGTTGTGCTTTTTCCCGCATCCAGGCACCTTGCATACCCAGCTGCGAGAACAGATTGTGCTGTGATGACCCTTCATAAAGCAGTTCAGGCAGAGTTGCTTTCGCTGAACAAAGGCCAAACGCTCTTGAACAGACAAAGATCTGAAGGCTTGACACTGGTTCAGGAAGTGTCTGTCAGTGCACTTTGGACATTTAAATCTTGAAGTTGTCTTTGGTGCAGACGATGTGGTGGATTCATTAGTAACTGACACTGTTGCGAATGTCTGCCTTTTCTTATTGAAGCTTGACTTAGCACTTAGTTGAAATAAAGAATTCTCATTTACTGCTGAGAATGATGGATTAAAGTTAAGGGATGGGTTACCTGAGACAGGAGTTGAGAAATCTTTGTTTATTGTCATTAACTCAGCCTTTTGTCGATTTTCCTCCATCTCAGCATCTTTGAGTTTCAGTAAGCCTTTCAGCCCATCCATTTCAAACTCAGCTTGCTGAAGTTGTAGTTTAAACTCTGCACGCAAACGTTCTTCTTGATATGCTAAAAGCATAGAGAACTCTTTATTTTCTTTCTGTCTTAGATTCTGTAGCTCTTGAAACTGGGTAGATAGTTGGTCTACAGGAGACATTTGCAGTTTAACAGCTTCATCAAGCATTTGCTGTTCCTCTTGGAAGTTTGATGCATCAGAAGATTCCATTGATGGCTTAAAGTCTTCAAGCCAGCTTAAGACTGTGTGCTGTAAGTCTTGCACATCCCGCAGGACTGACGTTAAATAGCCCATATAAGCATCAAGGTCATCATCATCTTCTAATGTTTTCTGGTACATGTCATGAATCTCATGAAACCGCATAACAGCCTTATCCAAAGCAGCAAGTTTCATCTCTACCTCTTTGGGCTGATTACAGTTCATAGCAGTTGTAATCTGTGTCATCAAGCGTGTCACAGCAGCCTTTGCACCTCCACGTTGACACTTGAGACCCCTTTGTTGTTGATCTGGGGTAGAACTTTCTTCTGTTTCTTGGTCCATGTTGTTATTAATTTTCTTTCTTCCTCGTGTTTGACTTTAATGTTACCCGTGAAATGATAACATTAACTTGGAACTTGATTTTGTCCTTTATTCCACTAGTGCAGAACTCACACCGTACACATTTTGGTAGTTGTTGTTGTTTACTTGTAGTTTAGAATTCTTGTACATTTATATGTGCATACGTGCGTGGTCAAACTGTAAACACAAAACAGTTCACAATTAATATTTAGCAATGTTTCACATATCACATTTGCATTAAGTATTATCACATGTGATACAATACAAATTTCTGGAACAATCTCTCGTGTCACAGACTTACGTTAAACTTTGTTTACTAACTAAATGCAACATATCGCACGAATAGTTAAACAAGTAACATAATAAACAACATATGTCTACACAAACAGCAAACAAAAGCGTATAATATTATGCGCAATGGCTAATCGCAAATAGCGATCTATATAGCAATATATCAGTCACCTCAGATTACTTAAACAACGAAACATTACTAACCACGCTGGGAATATATAGTTTAAATCATACTTTCATGTGAAATCATTAGAAATTCAACAAGCTACAGCAGAACAACATGGCCTTTCTCTGTCAGCCCTCTCTCTCTCTACTGTGCCTTCTCTCTCAGCGATCATGGGTCCACTGAAACAACGTTCTTAAAGGGGCAGCACTCAACAGTGGTACTTGTAGTTGGGCCACAAGCAGAAAGCCACCCCTCAAAAGTTAGCCCCGTTTTTTCCTGGGTCCATGACAAGATCTCCAAAACATGACATGCCCCACATTTGGCTTGCAGTCACGTCTCTGGAACGCCACTCCACATGTCAGTGGAATTATGTCTGTGATTGGCTACATTGCTCAGCATTGCAAAAATGTTGAAAACAGAAACCCCTTTGACACTGTCCTGCAAACATAAATACGAACTCGAGCGTTTGCCAAATGTGTTTAGCCAATATGCTATTATTACAGCTTCAGCGGAGGGTGCTCTTGCTTTCATTTGAGGGCTTAATTTACTTCCCACAGACTGGTCAAATGTATTGTGTGTTCTCACCGATTGTGCTTCATGGAGTTTTGACATGCTTTCTAGACACAACACCTACACACCACCACTTGCTCCTTGGTTATGTAGTTTTTAAATACTTCTAAGACTTGATTAGCTGTATTAGGTGCATTTAATTGAGGTTAAAGCTAAACTCTGTAGGGCTGTGGCCCTATACTATATATATATATATATATATATATATTCATTTAAATTTAACAATGAACACAAAACAAATAGACTGCTTTACATTTCTTGAAATAATAATTCCTGAACATTGAACATTGACTATCATTCTTTATTCACTTGTTTAACATGGATTCTCATTAACATTCATAAAAGTATTTAGTGTAAATTACATAAGTAATCTATATAGTATAGCATAGGTTTAATAATAGCGGGCACATTGTAATGCAGTGTTACAACGTTCCCCATCTGCACAACTGGAATTTAACACTGGTTAGTGTCTTTTGCTAGTTAGCGAAGCATTAAATACAGTAACTTCCTAAACTGCTAAATAACAAATTGGAGATTAAAATAATAGCAGATTTGTCTCATGATAAATAAACACTAAAAACTGGGATGAAAAATTTACTTCATCCAGAAACTGGAAGAAACAATTTTGGCACAATTTCTTTCTTTAGATAGTGTTGATATGGCAACTAGTAAATACAGTAAATTTTGTTATGTTAGCATGTGTGGAAATCTTTAAACCATGGTTGTTACTTACCCTGCGTTAGTTTGTGCTCCACACACCTCTATTTCATGATAAAATTGACAGAATTTGAAAACTGATAGGGCCTACTTTGTTTCAAATTAAAAGTAACAAAGCACAAAGTTTATTGTGATTGACATTGGATGACAGGTCCTATAAATATTGTTTAGTGAAATTCACGCATCAGCTGAAAACAGCATAGACTACGCTGATACATTTACCTGTTGTAGTTTATCCACGTTGCGTGCACGTTATGAAACATGACATTGAAGAATTAAACATTGTTTTGGTCAATGATAAATAAATAAATAAATAAATATTTTTTAAAGACAAATTTATTTTAAAGTTTGCATAATCTGATATCAAACATTAAAGCATAATCTGCATGTATGTATCTGTATGTAGTCTTTGTGGGGGGCAAAACATCAAATGCAATGCGTATAGATGATAGAGAAGTGAAAATGAAAGTGACGTGACATGTGGCCAAGTATGATTACCCATACTAGGAATTAGTGCTCTGCATTTAACCCATCCTAAGTGCACACACACAGCAGTGAACAAACACACACCGTGAACACACACCCGGAGCAGTGGGCAGCCATTTATGCTGCGGCGCCCGGGGAGCAGTTGGGGGTTCGGTGCCTTGCTCAAGGGCACCTCAGTCGTGGTATTGAAGGTGGAAGAGAGCGCTGTACATTCACTCCCCCCACCTACAATTCCTGCCGGACCGGAGACTCGAACTCGCAACCTTTGGGTTACGAGTCCGACTCTCTAACCATTAGGCCACGACTTCCTGTGGAGAGATATACAAATAACCATTTCTCAAAAGCCTGAAGCACACAGCAAAATGATATGTTCCATGACCTGAAGGAGGATTTTTTTAAAAATATATTATGAAAAGCCTCTTACCTATAATCGTTTAGCTATCAATCAGATGACAAAAGGCAAATAGGCTAAATAACCATGCTGACAATATAGAGGCCTTAGAAATTCATGTATTGAACATGATACAGTAAGTTTTAAAAAATATAAATAAATGAAGTTGAAAAACAGAATAGAAATGCCAATATATTAATTGAAATCACTGTCCAAGATGCAGCTGCATGCTTAGTGGTAAAATACAAAAAAAAAAAAAAACCTTTCCATTTGTCTGGTAACATTTTGATTGATTTTATAGGGGATACCTCTAAACTTGGCAACTCATCAACAATTTTGAATCATTTGGCACTTAGTAGGGCTGCACAATTAATCGACTTTCTAATTGCGATTACAATTATGGATGCCACAATTACATAATCGTTCAAAGCGGCAATTAATCGTTCAAAGTCCACTTATGTTATTCTGTGTGCTTAAGATGCGTTTTTTCTTTCTACATGTTACCTTAAGGGTTTTTCCATTGTTTTCATTTTAGTTTTATTATAACATTATAATACCATTCATATTTTTATGAAATATGAATTTTTCATAATTTAAAGAAGAAACCAATCCAACATATAGTTGACATTTGAGGCTTAATACTATTGAAAAGCACAAAAAGTTTTTTCAGTTAGAGTGTTTTCAGCTTGTTTATTTTCATATAAAATACGGCATGCAGTTGCATCAAACAATGGTATAAACATCATTCAATGTAAATTGTGATAATCTTAATTAATAATCGCAATTACAATTTCAAGGGAATAATTGACAATTATGATTTTTGTCATAATCGTGCAGCCCTAGCACTTAGTTATTATAGGGAAGGAAACATACTATACTATTATTCTCAAACAGGCATTCAAGAACAAAAGCAGATTCATTATGTCTGAAGCTCTGTAAAACAGCAATAAAAATGGATTTCAAATGACATGCAATACTTTGCTGAACCTCATAAATATAGCTTGGTGCAAAACTGAATCACATCTCCCAATGCAAAAAATAACCAAATTAATTCATTTAGGTATTGTCAACGTCTCCGTGCAGATTCAGGAATATCAGGATACAGGAGGAAACCGGAGAAGGTAGAGTCATTGGTGTTATCTGCATACACTCCCCCAAATGCCTCATCTCCATAGACTTGCAGCCATACCTCATCTCCTGCCTCCAAACGCAAGATAACAGAACCTGATGCCTGATCCACGTTGGCCTCTTGGTATTGGTCAAAGGTGAACATGATGGTCTTGTCATTCATGTAGAGACTGACTTTTGCATCTTTAGTGTAGACGGTGAGATGATAAGTAAAGAAGTACACTCCTGGCAGAACACAGCGGAACTTTCCAGAAACGTCATCATAATGGTGCTGGTCATTGTAGAAGAACTTGTTGAAGCGGATTGGCACATTGGTGGTGGGAACAAGCTCAATCAGACCTACGCTAAAGGCTGAATGGTAAGACAAAGCACTTTCACCCCGGGCCCCTTTCAGACCTGGGTTCCCAGGAAAGCCTCTTGGTCCAGCAGGGCCAATGTCTCCCTTCTGTCCAGGATCTCCTTTCTCACCTGCTTCACCTGCAAAAAATAGAATCATTATATACTTTAGCAGTCGTACAATGCAATTAAATAGGTTTTTACAAGATCAGAATCAGAAGCCTGGAAGGATCCTAGTGCTTTGGCTTTTGTTGTCTTACTTCCCTAAGATCATTCATGGGCTTCTTACAAGTTTTCCACCTCAAACACGACTCCTCAGAGACAGGGTCTGGGCTGCAATGCTTGTTTTCTGACCCTGTCTCCAGCTGGGACTATATGAGCAGAGTCAGAGGAGAGGACTGAAGGACCCTGACCATGGCAAGGGATGTGCAGCTTAAATGCCGCCGACATAACCTTCGCCTTCCTTAACTTCTGGACCACAGTCTCAAAGGTGGTGCCAAAAAGACAAAAATGTGTGATTGGGGCATCAAGGAGCAAATATCTTTCTTTCTCTTAGAGCCCTAAAACGATAAGCCACAGATGTTGCTCTGTGGCCCGGCCTACCTACCTGGTGGCACAAAGGGCAAAGACCTTCAAAAGTTGGGCCTGATAGGACTGCAACAACAGCATGGTGTGCAGGGCACCACCTGCCTGTTGGCCACTGTGTAAGCCTTGGCCATGAGCCTTGATGTAGTCTGACAGGGCTTTGAGGGCAAGGTGGGTGCCTTTCATGAAAATGCAACTGGATGTAGAAGAGGCAAAAACACGGGCTGAGTACAGTTTCTCCCACAATCTCACCAATTCCTGGTAAGGATCGAGGAGAAATGGCTCACCGTGGGGAGCATTTATGGCTTGTGAGGAAGCTCATCAAGCCTGCTGGGAGCTGATTCCTCTCTCCGCCAATCAGTATAACTTTAGCCTGGCCAAGGTGTGGGTCATAATCTCCACCAACTTATTGTAAGTAGGGTCAAGGGAGGAGGCGAGCTCACTGGATACTTCTGCCTCTTTTTCCAAAACATCTAGCTCCTCAGAGCTAGATTGGGCCAATTGCATGCTCTTCGCCAGATCATAGAGGCCACCGAGCGGGCTTCCAGATCAGGCATGAGAACAGTGGAGCTAGCGAGGGATGGCTGAGAAAAGGCCAAGCCTGCTTCAAGCTCCTTTGGCAGCTCCATTTTCGAATCTATTAATGAAGTCACTGCCCATCCCCCTGAAAGAGAGCTGGGCAGGAGAAGAACTTCCTCACTGTGAGCACACCCAGCTCCCTTGAGAGCTGACTGAGCGTGTTACACTCCTAGGCAGATGATACAAATCCTGTGTGTCACCTGGTGTAATTTTCACATGGCATGACATCTTCTAAACTTCCTTTTCCATTTTGCTTTGAAACAGACACTTTCTATTCCAAACAAACACACACAGAGGTCAAGATTTTCACATGCACACACAGACAAATGGCTTCCTGAAGACAAAGATGCTGGGGATTCCATGACATGTGACCTTTTATGACACTGCTTACGTCATGCTCTGTCATGTCACTGCCATCAGCCAATTGAACTGGCGTATTTGCACACATGCTTCAGATACCAGCAACACCGGAGGCATTCCCATAGCATCAACACTGACTGAAGTTCCACTTTGAAAGATAAGCAGTTTAGTTTTATAGATTACAAATCATATAATTGAGTGCATTTGTCAATAAGTGTGGTTTCCCCATTTTTTCAGTGTACCCTATATCAATGGCTTTTTACAACTTAATTTCACCATAAACAAAAGCTTCATCAGCATAAGATAAATAATTCTTATTTAGATAAAACCAAAAACATTTTCTTTTCAGTAAATTTTTACTTTGTTAATTAATTAATTTATTTATTTCAGTCGGTAAAGCTTGCCTGTATGTGTTCTGCACATCAACACTCTGATGTCAAGTGAAAATACTATTTAAACATTTATGTTTAATGTTTGATTATTGGATAACATTATTTACACTGCCCTTATCTCTTGTGGCCTATTTCACAAAGCTGGTTGTGGTAGTAGGGAGTTTCCAGATATTTTCTAGGATCAAAGCCTGAGCTGACAAGAAAAGCTGATGATTAGTGTAATGGTACCGACAAAGCCTGATTGGATTGGTTTTGGTTTTGTGTGTCCTGTAACCCTGAGTTTGTTCAACTAGCTTCATGGTACAGGCCTCATCTAAATTGGGTTGGATTTGTTTGTTTTTCAACTCTAAACCTACTCTGAAACTAAGAGTTTGTTTAAATAGCTTTGTTTAACAAGCCATTGGTAAAGACCTGAAACCAAGATAAAAGGTGGTTTCAGACGTGGAGCAACATGAATCATTCACAAAAACAACACCAGTAACATTAAGAAAATTAAGAGAGAAATTTTGATTACATGTTGAAAATTTAATTAAAATTAATTGCAAAAATCGCTAAGGAAAGTTCATGTCATTCTGAAAAAAAAGGGGGGGGGGGTCTATAATTATTTGTTCACAGATGCCACTTACAGAAGTCAGAAGCACTGTATGTTTCAGACAAATGATCTAGCAAAGTTCCAAACTGTATAAAGTGAGCTTACTCTAACCTTTATCTCCTTTCTCACCCCTCGGTCCATCACGCCCATCTCTGCCATCTCTTCCAGGTTTTCCACTGTGCCCAGGTGTGCCAGGAACACCTCCCATCCACATGGCACATGGCTGTCTATGATCAGGTTGACTGACATCTGTTCCCAGACCCTCAGGCTCTTCCACGTCCTCCCCTCCCTCAGTCCCTTCATCCAACACTGTCTGCTCTATATTCTCCTCTAGAAGGTCTTGACTTTGACTGAGTCGTCCAATGAGAAAGATTCCCAATAAGATCTTCCATAGCAGCGTCATACTGATGTCAAATTAAATATCCAAGAATTGAAATAAGCATGTTGTACTTATAAATATGTTTGTGTTGTATGTCATATATAACACATGAGATGTTGCACTTCCCAAATTATCAATTGTTTCACTTTTTGTTAAGACTTTTGAACACAATGTTATAACTTAACTCCAAACCTAAACTGCGATGCGATTGGCTTTGGAAATTTCAAAACATTTTAGCGATGTCAAACCTATATTTGCTGATATATAGACTATATTAAAATAATGCTATGAAAACCTGACTTTCTTACCTGGTCTGTAAGTGTTTGTCTCCCAGAAGCACAGAACATTAAGAACAACCACTGAGCGATGCAACTGCCTTTGTTGGTGATGTGCTGTCATCACTGTGGGCTTTTCTGAACTATATTTATCCAAGTCTAAATTCTAAATGTATTTATGGCTCGTTGAACAGCAGATCACTTTATCCAATCTGATACTAGTCTGACATACATTGTTAAAAGAAAGTTTCTTTTCTGCAGTATGATATGAATGCAATGTAAGCAAGAGAAACAGAATTATCAAGTGTCATGGCAGCGTTTTCCTTTATCCTTCAGTGAAGTTTCAAGCACTATACTAAGTTCTCAAAACCATTCTCTTTTTATGTAGGCACAGTATCAAATTGCACACAATAAGAGTGTAATTTAAATAATAATACATTGTTGTATTTAGTTACAGATAGCAAGTGTTAGTGTTTCAATATACCCTGTGCATACAGTTATTAAAATTCCTAATGCACTCTTCATTTTCACTCAGGAGTCAGACAGTCTCATTCTGGAAGCAAAGTTGTGCATTTAATGACTTCATTACATGGTGTTGTCTTGGTAAGATAATTTCTGTAATTGTCTATTATTTATAAATGTCTCATCTGCATTACAAAACACATTATTCTTGTGGTGTCTTGGTCCCATCACATTTGATGAAATATGAATATATATGATGAAAACTAATAGCATAATTTAGTTTCCATGGAGCAGAATATTCTGTCCCATTAAAAAAGATCAGCCTGAACAAAACATTTAAGCCATCATTTATTACATGTCATATCTGTACACAAATTAAACTGGAAGAACGATGGTAAAAACCAACCAGATGGGGGCAGTACTTGTTCATCTGGTAATAAGCTTTTCATAACTCGAGCACTAAAGTGTTAGTCAGCCATCTCAAGTACTCACATTCTCAACCTTTACCTTAAAATTTACAATAAATCGCACAGATTTAAACCTAGCTTTGGTTAGATGCCAGAAGTAGAAGTTCCAGACTGGCTTATTAGTACAACAGATAGCCAAAAATTAGCAGACCTGTAAAGAAGGTATTGATAAAGGATAATTAGCATGAAAATAAGTGTTCTAATTCCATACTTCCATCTGAATTCTTAACTCACTTACGGCACCAAATTTGATTCCTTGGAATAATGGAAGAAATTATATGCACACACAAGCTGCTTTTATCAGAGCAGTAGATCCAGTAAAGGTTATAAATAAAGCCCTCTTATAAATTACTAAATATTTTAACGATAGTTCTTTCATTAATTTGGCATTAATTACTACTTAATTCTTTCAATTCTTTCTAATTTATTTAAAGTAAATTATGAATAAATAATATTGTGGCATAACAATTTCAATATATGATACAATAACTGTAATAATAATAATAACAATAATAACAGTATTGCTGTGGTCAAACACAAAATCAGAGCGGATGGAAGAATTGTACCTCAGGCTATATAAGGAGAAATGGAATTGTATTGTAATATTTGCAGTGAGAGAAAGGATTACTGCAAGTGTTCAAGGTAAACCTTGAGCTGATGCTGATGCAATTCACAATGTCATGTTGAGCACATTTTCTCCAGATTGTCCTCGCAATATGATTGCTTAGTCACGTCTCAACAAAAATCTTTTATATGCATCCTGCTTTAATAATACACACAAAATTGACTAACAATTGAGGAAAATCAGGTACTCCTAGACCCTTTTGAAGAATAAGACTTGCCTGGTGAAGCTGCTGTCCACATAAAGCTATTTTTGTGAGAATATCATGGTACTCCCTAATGGGCTTCTTCAAATGTAATCCATTTACTTATTTTCAGCACGCATTTGAAGTTTCTTGTTTCAAGAATTTATAAGACTAAACTTTTTTTTTTTTTACATCTGCAGTGCAGACATATACAGTAGACCATTTTACAATGAACCTGGATTAGTGAGAACTTCACCCTTTAATAGCTGTGGTACATTGTAGGTCTGTATTCTAAATGGCTTTACACAGAGATTCCTGGTTCTCATTAGAGAAGATGCGGCTTATGCAATGACAAGTAGAAGCACTTTATTTTTTTCCACACATTTTCCATCCACTTTACTGACATGTGTATTTATTTTGAACCATTGTACTGATACAAGTCTGATACGTGTTCACTTTAAAAGGTTTTTGAGAACCTGGCCAATTATGGCTCATCTCCAACGAAAAAAAAAAAAGATCACTGCTGTTTTCATTTTAGATATCCATCATCTTAATTGGTCTCTATTAGCTTTTTGTTGACAAAATTCACAGCCCTTCTCATTATTCTTCACATCCTTGTCCCAGGATGTAAGTCTCAAATAAAAGAGACTTCATCAAAATTCATAACAAAAGAGAGATATCAATGAAATTTTAAAGTGTAAGAAGCCTGTAAGAAGTGTCCAAGAAAATTATATGTATAAGGTCTAGACAGGTTCGCCTAGAGGACTTAGCAATTGGTTTCATGGACACAAATGTACAGTTCTGTTTGTTTAGGAGGCTTAAAGTGGTCACTCGTGAAAAAGGAGTACACTTTAGCATACTTTTAAAAAGAGTACTTTTGAACATAATATACTTTAAAAGAATATGGTTTAAACAGAATGTAATGTTTTCAGACACTACTTGCATGTTGTTTACATGTTGAAAAAGTGAAAATGTATTATAGTTTCAATTTATATTAAATACAATTTGTTGAACAAAAGAGTGCTTTTTTGACCCACGTAAGTAGGACTTAAATGCGTCTTAAATGCAACTTTATATGTAATTTCATAATTATCTATTATATATTATCTTTGAAATATGGTTAAGTGTACTGTCTAATCTATGTACAGACAAGCATTCACTGTAAGCTAAAATATACTTTGTAATTTATATTGAAACGTGTATGTTGTGTATTTAAATATATGCAACCCTGGACCACCAAGCCAAACATAGCAAGGATATATTTGTAGCAATAGCCAACAATACATTGTATGGGTCAAAATTATTGATTTTTCATTTGTGCCAAAAATCTTTAGAATATAAAGATCATGTTCCATTAAGACATTTTGTAAATTTCTTACTGTAAATATATAAAAACTTAATTTTTGATTAGTAATATGCATTGCTAAGAACTTCACTTGGACAGCTTTAAAGGTGATTTTCTCAATATTTTGATTTTTTTGCACCCTCAGATTCCAGGTTTTCAAATAGTTGTATCTCAGCCAAATATTGTCCTATCCTAACAAACCATACATCAATGGAAAGCTTATTCATTCAGATTGCAGGTGTATAAATCCCAATTGAAAAATGACCCTTATGACATAATTACATATTTGTAATTACACATTTGTAATAATGACTTTAAATTTAATAATGTAATATTGAATAAAACATTACAGTTAAAATAATAATCAAATACTTTACATGTGTTTTAGTATGTTAGTGTACTCTAAGTAAAAGTGGCATTTTATTTATTTATTTTATTTATTTATTTAGTCATTTAGCAGACGCTTTTATCCAAAGCGACTTACAAAT